>NC_079497.1:115977719-115995219 GCF_030052815.1 Hevea brasiliensis | reverse complement strand
GTCCAAACATCACATGCCAGCAGATGTGGTCACCATCATAGGTACTCAAGATATTGTGTTTGGAGAGGTGGATAGATAGGAAAGTTTACTTTCTCGATCAGGACCCTAGCTTTATTGCAAGCCAAAAACTTAGTATACGCACAATCCAACCCTTCATTCTACATTCCAAGCAATGCCCAAAGACTCCCATGCCTTTCTTGGTCGGACCAACCCAACCGGCGATTTCCGACAAGTCTTTCTTCATTTTTCGAGCAAAAAGCGGAACTACAAAAGTTTCATTTTCCATGGATAGATTTCTTTCTGATCACATCACTACACTTGGAGTCGGACTCATTCTTTCGATAGCTATTTTTGGTGCTTATAAAGCTGGCCAAGTTTTAGAACGAAGTACTCTTTAGGAACGTATAAATGAGTTGGATCTAGAAAAACTTAAACAAAAGACCGAATCAAAACTAGAGATGCTTTGGAAAGATTATAGTGATACGAATGGAAATATGCAATTACCAGAAGGACTCAGTTTCAAAGACATAGTGGAACATTCCTTTATTATAGACGAGAATATAAAAGAAAAAATTCTCGGGCTAAACAAAATATATTTGGATCTCATTAGTAATGGCACGGACAGTAGCGACTTTGTTTACATTCTGGATACGTATGGCCATATTGTAGGTATGTAGTTAGGACTTGGTTTTTTACTATGCAGAGGACTACAAAGGTGAAAGAAAAGACAGGATGTATTCCGACGAAATGCTATTGATTTTAGGAGGACTATAATGAGGAGGACGACAGACCCATCACGATCGACTAAAAGGAAAGTAGCTTGATTGGTTCAAATCCAATTCGTGAGATGGCAGTGATCTTTAATAGTAAGAATTCTTCCAGTCGGGAAAGGTCGTCTCCGGGACTAGGTAAGGAAGCAATAGTAGCTGTGTCCGACAATGCTGAATCTCTTTCTTTTTTAGGGAGTTGATTCAGTCACTCCAGGTACCCGTGGGAAAGATTGACTTCAGTAAAAGTAAAAAGGAGACTGCTGTCATATCAGCGCACCAGGGAGTAGCTGTCCCGTGCTCAGAAAGAGGTGTAGGCTTCACCTAAGGGAAAGGATTCGCATGAGGATGATTGAAGAGAGCTAAAGCAAGCCATCACTCCTAGCGTGAAAAAGTGCATTTCGCCCAATTCACTAATCAAAACAAGGGAGCGAAAGCAGCTCGACTGATAAGGAGAGGAGCGAAAGCAAGCAAAATTGCATCTTTCCCTAAGCAAGTTGCTACCCCGACGATCTGAATCGCATCCGTAACTAGCGAGAAAATGTCATTTTTTAGGCTATCCACCATGATGTCTGGGGACTACGGGATCGCTCTCAAACCGGAGATCTTACTAGCAGAAAACATGATCAAAGGAGGGCATATAGGTCATACCATTACACTGGTGTAAACTTCTGTTATTTACCCTTTATTTTTGCGGACTATTCCCTGGCCGAGTTCTTTCAGAGGAAAGGATGAAAAGCCCCAATGTCAAGAAAGCAGGGTGGTCAGCCAAACTCCTACACTAGTTAGAAAAACCTTTCTCTAAACATGTAAGTCATCTGTTAAGGACGGCCATACATCATCATTATCTATGTCATTCCATAATAAGTAGCTGCCTTCCAAGCGAGTGGCTCCGCTCCTTCCTCTCTGTGCTTGTTAGGATAGTATCCTGTCTCTAATTCCACTTCTTTCTTCTTAGTTCAAGTAGGAATTCCGGTTTATGGTTGTTAGATAGAAGTAAGCCAGTCTGCCAGTACCAGTTGCTGTCCAAAGAAGGGTAGCATTCCTAGTAGCGCTGAAGTGTGCCAAGCCAGGAGATGAACCTTCCGTTTAGTCTCACTCAATAGAAGCTTGATTTGGGGTGGGGGGATACTTGGTCAATGCGCTCTCGTGTACCGTTGGGTCCGATCAGGCTTCTCCTTGAGATGTGAATGCGAACATTTCCTTCTTTTATTCTATAGTGGTTGCTACTGCCTATGTCGATGAAGTGACATTCAAATCATCTACCGATCCGATGGTCAAGCCTGAAGGCTTCTCCCTTTGTTGCCTCTTTAAATAAGAAATTTGCTTAAGTTTCAGCTGAAAATGATTTCTTTCGCTGTCCGACCCCGGCACTCATAGTACCTCTGGTCTTTGAGCGGCCCAAAGCTGCTTCACTTCTTGGGTCAGCATTTGAACTCGTTGGCTAAGCCCTTTCAGCTTCGTACTTGACAGCAAGACACTCTTTGTCCTCCGCTGATGTTCTCCCTTATCCATTGAGCTAGGCACTTATCTTAGTCTCGGAACTGTTTGCCAGTCATAGTGATGAGTGGGAACTCTGATCGCTCATCCATGAGCTGGCGGTTTCATTCACCTAGCTGGCACTATCGTCATTGATGATGCCCAGGATAGTCTTCATTTATAATAGGAGGAGCTCCTTCTCCTCTTCTTCCTGACCCTGAAATGCGGGAAGGTCAGGTAGTCTATGTTAACCTGGAAACTCCGCTCTGTGAGCCTTTTTCCTTCTGGTCTAGTGGCCTAAAGGCTGCTATGGCTTCCTTCCCAGGCGGGACGCTTCATATATCAATCGAATGTTAGACCTCATCTCATCAAGAAATAGCGTATATAGACTCACCCTTTAGACTATCAGTTCCTTGCTTTCCCCTGTCCTGGGGCTTTCTTGCTACCGTTTGACTGACTTGCTTTCGCGCTTGTTTGATGGAAGATAGGTGTCAGGCTCATAAGGGGATCACTCCTATAATAAAGAAAAGAAGGTGAGAACTCATCATCAAGGCGGTTTTCTTTCTAGTTCTACTGTCGAAGAACTCAATTGCTTAATCTAAGATGTAAGATTGAATGTAAATGCTAGAAGTTTGCTTGTTTCATACAGCAGTCACCCAAGCAGCTTTTCCAAACCCCTCTATGTCAATATCATGAGATGCAGCTCGTGTAAATCGACTGTTAGAACTCATCCCTATGTCTACTCATGTACTCTAGCTTCGCTAATGAGATAGGGGAAAGCGAATCAATGAAATGAGATGTCAATGCCCGTGCTTCCTTCCCCCGACATGGCATGGGATAGAGGTTCAACCTAAGACATGATAGAATGTTTCATTCCACTCCGCTGCAAACCTTGTCAATTGTTCTGCTCTCAGAAAAATGGCTTGAACCGCCTTTCGCTAATCTATTGGGGAACCTCATGCTGGGAGTGCCCTTTCTTGCTTGTCAGCCGTTGGGCTACCACTCCTATGATTTTGGGTAAGCCCCTTCTCCCATTCTTGTTGGCCTTGGCTTGGCACCGGCCGAAAGTCAATGAGATGATTCCGAAGGCTTTCTCCTTCTACTCAAAGGCTTACTTACCCGATTAGAAAAGAAATGGGAGACCTTTTTGGTACGCCCTTCTTCTATAAGTTCCGCTCTTTCAACTCCTAAAGCTTCTGCTTCATCAAATCAAAGAAAGGTTTTCGGGGACGAAGGTGAGAAATCATACATGAATGCTGCTTCCAACCAAGATGCTGTTCTCCTCGATGGGGTGCTTTTCGCTCCGGTTGCATTTCTTTCTCGTACAGGAACCCGGACTTGAACTTCAGGAATGGCAGTGGAACTGCTTTATAGGTCGGAACTCGTTCACCTCTTCTTCCAACCAATGCTTGCCATGGCCAGTGCTTCCTTGTTCTTATCTCCATAGAAAGCGAACCTTCTAAGACCAATTCAGTTTCATGCTCCTTATCCTTACCCAGAGACAGGGCTACTGGTTCTGTCTTTACTTACTTATTCTTTCTCCTCCTCTAAGGGGATACATAATCAAAGCAGCTGGTCAAACTCAATCTCTTCAAATATAAAGGGAATCCGTCTAAATTTTCCTTCCCGCTTCTCCGCTTCATTCTCTTCATATCGTTCCCAAGGTTCATTCTACTGCTGCCAAGCTTCCGCATTTACACGAGGGTGGTCTTCTCGCAACGATCTTCCTTTCTTCAGGAATGGTGTCAGTCAATTGGTGTATAGGCCATCTCGGTCCAGTTCAGAATTGATCTCTATTTTCAATCCCGCTTCCTTGTTAGCTGGGAAAGCCCTCCTATATGAAGCAGAGAATGATCGATCGAAGACTGAAAAGATAGAATCAGATGTTTTAAGCATCGGTTGCGACATCGAATGAGACTTATCCAGGGAGCAAAGACTCCGGTTGTCTTTTGTCTTTGAAGAAGTAAAACGCAGCCTAGAAAGACGCTACGAAGCGGACCCAATGCCCCCAAGCGAAAGCGCTGTGCTGCATGGAAGCCGTCATTACTCCGGGAAACAAGAGGAAAGGAAAGGGTGACATTGAATATATTCGCAAATACCTTTAAGAGCAGCTGTCTCGCTCATAGCAATGATTGAAGGTGGTAGATGATTGGGCCGTATCACCGAGTTCTCATAGTTAAGCAGTAGAAAAAGAACAAAGCAGCATTCATTAAAAACCGGAACATCACAGAGAATATCTTTCTAGCTCATAAACTTGTGAGGAATTTCCATAAGGATAGAGGACCAGCTCCATTTTGTATGAAGGTGGACTTCAAGAAAGCTTATGACAAGGTCTCTTGGAACGCGTTTGGGGTGTCTCAGACAGATGAGCTTCCCCCCAACCTGGATCGAGTGGATACAGGCCTGCATTTCAACCACCTCCTATGCAGTTTTAGTGAATGGCTCCCCCTCTTTTTTTTCTTTCCTGGGAAGAGAGGTTTTAGACAAGGGGACCTAAGGACGTAATCGAGACTAGCGGCCTTAATTAAATTAGTAAAGGGAAACAAATGACCCTCAGGCCGGGGAGGAGAAGCAGTCTGGCCTTTACTTCAACGGACAGAGCTGGCCCCATACTCTATTGGGTAAAGGCCTTCAAACCCTTATCTATTAAATAAGAACCCTAATCAGCATATCAGTTATTAGTTGGATGAGCGCTTCTAACAAAGCTGTGGAAAAGAAAGAACCTAAGGCCGGAGATGCCTTACAGAGATGCCTTGCCTTCAACGGAAGGAGATGGACTAGCCTTAACTCAAGGTCACAGATCGCTACTAACGGCGCTTGCATACGAGAAAAGCAGGCCTTTACTGCAAGACCGTAGCGGAAACAAAGAGCGGTCAAAGATCACTGGAGGCACCCAAAGAAAGAAGCCGTAATGCACCGAATGAGAATACTTCACCTTTTATTAGACTAGAGCCGGAATCGCTAATAACGTCGCTTGAGGCAAGGAAAGCCCTAAGGCCCAATAGAGTATGGCGCTCCTCACGGCGCCAACCCAACTATTAAATGGAATGGGCACCGAAAGAGATGGCCTTGCTAGTGGGATTTATTTACAATGCTAAAACCAGCTCTTATTGATGAAAGGGCTTTCTTAGTAGGGCACGCGCATAGAGAAAGGTTAGGAATTCGCCCTCACGGAATCTATACGGCCCTATAAAGAAAGTCAAGAAAGGTTGGTTGGGTGAGCGAACAAGATGGGATGAGGTTGGGCTTATATCAAACAAAGTGAAATGAATCTCGAGAAGGTTTGTTTTTCTACAATTCATGGATCACTGCTTTAATCTGAACATATTAAGTATCTCGATCTCGGTATTTCGTGAGTTAGCTACTTTTGAATGAAAGGTCAATCACCTCCATAGAGAGAAGAGATTCTCGTTTCGGGTACTTTCCTTTGATTTGTGAAAGGAGAAAGAGCGAGAAAGAGCGGCCCTTAATAAGAATTCGCCCCTTTTTTCTCTTATAATAATTGCGGATTAGCTTAATAGTAGGGAAGATTTGTCGCCCACCAGCAACGGTAAGCAAGAGAGTCAGAGTATGGGTCGGCCTGGGGAATAGAAGAGAAAGAGGGGGTGAATGGATCACAGGCGATTTCGTATCCGGGAGCAATTCCTTGGATTCTTTAGAGAACTCCCCGCACAAAAGGAGAGACTTTACTAATACTAATAGGGCTCCATCAAGTCGGGCTTCGGGGTTGAAGGAAAGAACGAATCAATCGCGGGCATCCAAAGCGCCCCTTTACAATTATGGGTAGCCCTTTACTGAACTGATTAGGCGTGTCCCTTTACTAGTTAGGGCTGCAATCGAAAGATCGGGTCTCAAGCTCAAGTTTCAGTCAGTAATTGGTAATTGCATATAATTTCATAGGCAAGAAAGTCCATTGCTTGCATGTAACGAAAAGTGCTGATTTCAACCCGGGTTTTGGACCAACTGCAAACTCAGGATCGGAGATATTGTCAGTGATCCACGATTTGCGTAACCTTTATTTGATTTGGGCAAAGGATTTGATCAAGATTCTATTGGTATTTCATCGTGGAAGCAAGATTCTATTGCCTCGCAATCGAAAGCATGGTGATGGTAGCTACCTTCGCTGCCATCAGGCCGGAAGTCATATAGATAGGGGGGTGAGAAAGGTGGATTTTCTCAAGAGCCCCATAGCATATATATAAGATATAAGATAGGTGGGTGCTTGAGATCTTCCTATCCTGGTGAGCAAGAACGCATTTTCGGGGCAGGCCTTTCAGTGCTTTCTAGCAGCCGTGGGAGGCGGTTGTGAGGGAAAGATCGATTTTTTGATTTACCCACCCGCCCTTGATCTTTGGCTTAGCCACGCGTACCGAGTCGAAATCCGGACAAAAGAATTCTTCACCCAGCAAAACTCTAGCTATTGACTTGGATGTGTCCTCACTCACAAGACAAGTCCCATTTTGATACAAAAGTATGCCCAACAAACGAAAGTTTTCATGATCTTGATGCTTTTACATTGAATTTCCATAGGCAAGCCATACTAGCCTGATCCTGGGACTCCTCTCTACGTGATTTGATTTGAAGATAGGGTTTGTTCCCAGCCAGCGGACTTGCATTCTAGCCTATTTGCCTTATGCCTATTCCCGCCAGTAGATAAGTTGGTGGAGGTATTTAGTACTAGCTTACTGAACAACAGGAATATAGGTGATATCCCAGTTAGGCAACACTTCATCAGGGTGGCATGGGCGAATTCCATCATCAGTTTCATGAGCGGAGGAGTTTGGAGCGGATATAGCCTACGTGGAACTTTCCCTCTAGCGTACCTAACTTGTGAAAAGCATGATTTACGATATGCAAAGATTATTAGGTAGGAAGGTTTCTCAATTCGACATCGCCTGCTCCCTATCCCGATTCATGTGAAGCGAGCGAAGCTTTTTCTTGCAAAAGCTATTCTCTTCTTTCTGCGTGGCTATCTTTACTACTGATTCAATGCAATGAATCCTTATTAGATGGTGAGAATCCGGTCTTTTCGGCATAAGAAGTCTTGGCTCTTTACCATGACCAATCCCAAAGCTACCCATCTTCCTGTGTGTGCTATCTAGAATAAGGAAGACCCGGACAAGTCATTCAATCTCCACTCCAATTCTGCCTCATCCGGATCATAGCGAAAAAGACCAGCTTCTTTCCCTGTTCTCTCGGCATAACCGGTCTTAGCTTTTCCTGTTCACGACTCCGACCTTCTTTCATCAGCTCTTCTTGCTAACGTCTTCACTTTCAAGGGAGAGAAGTCACCCGACCCAGGAAACCCACGAGTGAACTTAGGCTTGCTTTCTCGCAGCATCCATCCTAAGAGAATAGAACAGGGATAGGGATCCTCGAATAGGAAGGAAGTGGCACTGGTATTGAATTCCTTTCTCTTACGAAATGTGAGTTGGAAATGCTTTAAGCTTTCGATGTAGCACTTTAGCTTGGTTGGCACTAGGATAGGAAAGACTTTATTCTTGTCGCTGACTTCTCTTTTCTGGGTGTGGACGAGACAAAGTCTGATCCGTCTTCTGCTTGAACGGTGATATCTATAATAAGGAATACCTGTCACAAGGAGCGAAAAGCCCTTCATTGCTAGTAGTGCACTCAATTCGCCAAGGAGCGGGAAGAAGAGCTTCTTCTTATTCAATACTAGCTGACCCAGCCTATCCATCTCAGTGGGCAAGTCACATCCCGCGCTTTCGGGCTTAGTCCTTCAAATCGGATTCTTGGCAGATCGTCTGCTATTTAAGATTCCAATTCAAAGTCTGATCTTGCTAGGCTAGAAATTGAATAATCGATTAAAGAAAGGAGCTCGGATGAAAGCTCTCCCACCTTCGTAATGTAGTAGCTATACTTCCTATTCTTTTCCTTGTCGAGCGGAGGAAGCGGCAAAGAATTGCGTTAAAGCCTCTCTTCCTATGATTATGGAACTCAAGTCTGAAAGAGTTTTGCCCCTAAAAAAGAAAAAGAATGTCATCCGGCTTTGTAAAATAAGTTCGTTCGCTACCTTTACTTTACAGAATACCGAGAGTTAGGAGTGTCCACACATCGGTGTGAATAACATGTAAAGGAGACGATGCATGCACAGAAACATCAGAAAAGGGAAGTTTATGATGCTTTCCAAGTTGACAATGAGAACAAAATTAGAAAGACTTAGATGAGACAGAGAGCTTATTGGACTGCAGAAGAGAGCGCAAAACTGGGACTCCAGCATGGGCTAGCCGACGATGCCAAGTGGACAACGGAACACGAGCAGCAACACAAGCAGAAACTGATGACCAGGCAGGGCGGGATGAAGCAAGCAGCAAGGGATTGGCTGAATAGAACAGATGCGACCGGGAATGGGATATTGAATGGAAAGAACGAAAGCGACGTACGTACTGGATTGACCAGCGTGTGCCAACTACTCTACTTCCCTATTTCTTACTTTTTCACCTCCCCTTTTTGGTGCACTCTTTCCCCCAATTCCCCGATAGAGAAGAAAGAGATAAGCAATGATCGGACTAGACCAATGAAAGCGGACCAAGGTTTTTATTCGTTAGCCAAGCGCCTCTATTACAGAAGCGAAAGCGATGCGCCCTATTGACCAGCCGAAGAACATTCTTATAAAAGAATGAATGGGAAGCAGGTCCGGTCTATATTGCTAGAGTTATCTTTACTTCACCCCCCACGTACTCCTCTATTCAACTATTTGAATTCCGTCTCTAAGCTTCCCCTTTACTTTAGTGCCTGCTGAGACTTATTTCCTCTCGACTATAGTTGAATGGAAGTTTCATTTCCTAAGTCTCAAATAATGTCTTTTTTTGAGTCCCCATAGTGCATTACAATACATAGTCTGTAGAGTAATTTCTCACTAAGAAGGATTGCAATATAAAAAAGAGAATTCCAGATTGAAGATCTCTTGACCCATATACGATCCAGTTCTACATCTTAGCGCTGAACTAATGAATAGAGATTGAGCTTCACTTCGCGAATCGGGAATGGCATCATGTATTAAAAAGTGCTAGCGTTGACAAGAGATGAGCTAAAGAGGTGGCCGGGCAGTTGACCAGACCCTACCACATACAGACAGCAAGCAAGAGCTGTGCCGGCTTATCCCGAAAATGATGAAATTCCCCAAATGCTACTACCTCTTTGCTAAGCACAGGAATGCTTGATCGAGAAAAGCAAGTAAAAAAACAGCAGGATACGGAATATGAAGGGGCTGGAGGTAGGGCCAATGACCAATTGAAGAGTTACAGAAAAAAGTATAAAGCCCTCAATCATGCTCTTGCCAGTGGCATATACTCTCGCCGATTAAGGCAAATTCGGCGCTCCACGAAAAAACATAGGGGTCGTCCCTGGACTTAAGGAAGGCAAAACAAAAAGTGCCCCTATGACTCTGGTTCTAGTGAAAGCGATGAAAGTATAGCTGTGCTCCAGTTTTTCAGGTAAAGGTTATACGGTGAAGAGCCCGGTCAAGGCGACCTTATTAAAGAGAACATTCGGGACATAAAAGCCTATGGTAATCTCGTCCTTAGTTGCCGAATCTAATGGAGGCGACGGATCAACCGTAATTTTCAGGTAAAATGAGGCCTCTCCTTTACAGTCGAGTATCTTCAAACCTCGACGGGATGGGAACTCCTACTCTGACTATAGTTGCGATCTCTAAGTGGGATTTTCAGTCATCTATCCCTTTTCTTTCCCTAGCGAGTGAAGAACGAGTGGATGTTTTGAACGAGTGTTGAGCGAGTGAAGTGCCCCATAAGCAATAAGGGCGAGTTATATTTATTAATTCCGTGAGCAGCGATTGAACTGAACGTTCCAAGTGCATCCAGCAGGAATCGAACCTACGAATTTGCCCCTTTATCCTTTTTTAGGTTGGGCGCTTTAACCATTCAGCCATGGACGCAAAGAGACTCAGCGAGTGAACTAGGTTTTGGTATTCCTTCTCGAGCTTCTATTTCTTCCGTTAAAGGAGATTCGAGAAAAGATGGAATAGGAAGACGTGTTTCCAGAACAAACAAGATACGGGTTGAGAAGGGGAAGTTAGCAAAGTTAGACAAGATTGGAATGGGCATAGGAACATGTATTGATGTACCAGATCGGCTAATGCTCCCAGGTTGATGCGATGTATTCCACCAGTTGACTGAAGACTTGATTATTGGTATATCGATCGGTCCAGTACGGATTGAAATAGAAGCCGGTTCGACAGGAAGCTTTTGAAAACGCAGTGCACCCAGGTAAATAAGGAACGAGATGAATACAGAGGTTAAACGAGCATCCCACACCCAAAAGGTTCCCCACATAGGTCTTCCCCGAAACCCCCCAGTAACTAAGGTAAACAACGTAAAAAAAGCACCCATTTCTGTACCGGTTCCGGAAGAGCGAAGAAAAAGGGGATGTTTTGTTAATAGGAAAAAGAAAGTGTTGATAGCCGTAGCGATATAAACAAGAATACTCATCCGAGCCGCAGGAACATGTACATACGGAATACGAGAATTTCCACCTTGTTGAAGATCTAGTGGTGCTACCCGAAGACTTAAATGAATAGCCATCGCTGTTAAGAACAACCGAGATCCAATGAGAATTTGCGCATAGCTTCTGGTCTTTGACATCAAAAAAGAAGGTTGTAATAACGAAACGGACATGTGAGAATTTGGTCCTAGCTAGTGGAACAAGAAAGACATGGATCTATATTCAATACGCAATCAAAGGATTTCCCCCAACGAAGAATTCCCCCTGCTTTGTTTTCGCTCCGCTCGTGCGTGGCACTCCTTGCTCGCGGAGCGGCATACCGAAAAAAGAAAGGTTTTGGAAAAAAAAAGTCGATTCCCTTTTGTGACCAAGAGCCCATCTCGAATACGATGCGGTTAGGGTACTCGTGACTCTGCTGGTGGCTGCCACTGCCTCACACTTAAATGCCGCCAGCTCTGTCTTCCTACTTTTTAGGCATCCGCGACCTGGTTGGTCCGTCCAAGCTTATACTCTAGCACCATATCAATCAAACTTGGCAAGTTTGTCTTGCTTGCCATCGTCCCTGTTTTGGCGTGAGTTTTTTCTGGGTCAGGAAGTCACTCGTCGCCACATTATCCGTCTTGACCACGAATCGTGACCCGCCTCCACGTTCTCAAGTAGTGCACTCTTGCTTTCATCTCCTTCTCTTGGACCACGCCTCTCGGTCTCATTGAGCTTTCGGCTCTCATATGCTACTGGGTTACCTTATTGTACTAGCACACCGCCTATGGCATAGTCTGACGCATCCGTGTGTACTTCAAATGGCTTAGTGTGATCTGGCAACTGCAATACGGGGTCATCAATCACTGCCTGCTTTAGGTCCTCAAAAGCTCTTTGACACTCTTCCGATCAGTGCAGTGCCATGATCGGTCCGTACGTCCTTCTTTAGGAGATTTTTGAGTTGAGCAGCCCTCTTCGAGTAACTTACGATGAATCTTCGGTAATAGTTCACGAGCCCTAAAAACGATTTTAGCTCACTCACCTTGGTGGGTGCTTGCCACTCCTCGATGGCTCTGATGCCCATCCAATGCCCTAGGAATAGGATCTCCGTCTGTTCAAAGGAGCATTTCTCTTTCTTTATTTACATAGAGGTGATTCTTCCTTAATACCTTAAAAACGGTCCGGAGGTGGCTAACGTGGTCGTTTAACGAATAGCTATAGCCCACGATTAAAGTATACCACCAGTCGTCTAAGTACGGGTGGAATAGCTCATTGTGGAGGGTGCAGAACGTGGCAGGGGCATTGGTGAGTCCAAAAGAAAAGGCATAACCAGATCAAACGCCCGGTTGGTTGCTTGCTTTTCACACGGGTCGTCTTTGGCTCGTCTCCTTCCGCGATACGCACCTGGTAGTAGCCCGACTGTAGATCCAACTTCGAGAAGTATCTCGCGCTTCTTCTGGAATAAAACAGGGGCTCCCCAACCTTTTCCCCAGCAATATAGGGTTAAAGAGGGTTGGAGGCTGGTATTTTATTATAAATTCTATATATGCCTCAATGTGTTCCTGAAATTCTTTCCTGAGCTCTTTCAATCCAATTATCTAATAGATGCTATTTGGGGGCCATCTGCAAACCTAGCCCCAGTCTAAATAGTTGGGGTTTGGCTCCAGGCTCCAACTCGATCTTGTGGTAGACTGCCCTCCTAGGGGGCACTCGGCAACTCACTCGTGGGGCATGATATTCCATAATTTCTCAAGTACTTGCTGCACTTCCTGAGAAAGAAGTCGTCTTGGTATTGGATCCGCTCTTCTGTTAGCATGAACATGAATTAGATTCTATTCATCTTCTTTATTCTTAAGAGAACCCCCCACCCGAACCATTCTTAAGACCACCAAGCCCTCTCGAATGAGTTCTACTATAGAAGCTTTCAACGTACACCCGGGGACAAATCTTTCACTCACTGAGAAGTGAAAACCTGTGACTAGATCGTCCTGAAGACGGATGCGACGGGAAGAAGTGGCATTTGAAAGTGTTGCTGACTTAACATTTAGGTTTCGGCATAACAAAGCTTGCACTGTCTTTTCGCACTTAGGCGCACAGCGTGCCATTGGTAATGATTCTACTACGGTGCCACAAATTCGCAAGCTGATCCTAAGTAATCGTTGTTGTTCATTGGATTCCGGAGGAACTACTTCGTTAGGATTGGGGAATTGCTGCGATTCTTCCTGAATAGCCTGGATTCTCCCGTCGAGAGTCACTTTGAAAGTCTTACCTAAACTCTTCCGACTGAATATGATAAAGCCTATAAAACAACGAGCTACTATCATTTCTTCATTATAGATTGAGATCTTCTTCGAACTTAATGCACAAATAGATAGAATAGCAGCAAATAACATCTTTCTAGCCTGCATATTCGTGGAACTCAATCTCATTTAGAAAGCTTATCTCTATCTTTCAGCAACTGAACGGGAAGTGGTTTAGGAAAGGACTTTAGAATCGGATGCGCTCGCCCAGCGAGAAAGGCCCTGACCCTGCCAACCAAGTCAAAATAAAAAAGAAAGAAGAGAACGAAAGGAGAAGAGAACTTCGTATTTTTTTTGGTAATTCTCTAGGAGTCATGTTTAACCTTGAATGCTATTAATAAATTCTACAGCAATAGTCCCTCGGACTCGGAAAGTAATAACGAAAATGGCTAACCCAATAGCAGATTCCGCAGCTGCCACCGTTGGAACCAATGAAGCAAATGATTGACCCATCATATCATCCGAAGAAACGGAAAATACCAAAAAGTTCAAATTCACAGCTAATAACATTGATTCAATTGGCATTGACATAATAGGAATATTTCGTCTATTAAGGAGGATTCCCCGAATACCTAAAATAGAGATGATCATAGAAAATGTGAAATATTTGATAGGATCCATTTCGGGAACGTGGAATGTAAGAGAAATTCAAATGTTATAACTCCAGTACGTCAGGAACGCTATGTCATTTACAACCCCGGCGTATTTCGGATGCTTGAAGGCCCCGCTGACCCGAAGTGATTTAGAAAGATTCTTCTTTATCGATGGTGATCGGTCATGGTATCCATAGCGTTACTTCTTTTTCGGCCAATTCTAAGAAAGAGAAATCCCGAAAAATCCGTCAATAAATGACGAACCCCATTATACAGATGATAGGACAGGGCTAAGGCAGTAATCTCGACGGAGATTAGGATGAGCTTTGATGAAAAAAAGAAGAATTGGTAGAAATTCTCATAGGTGAAGCAAATCAAACCTATTTTCAGACAAAGAAGATAAAAAAACAAAACTATAGTGGCTAGGAAAGCCCCGGAGATTCTATGGGAAATTGGATTCGTCGTAGTAAGCTGTGGCTTATATATAGGAAGATGTGGAGATAACGCGCGAAGGATATTCATGATATTAGGTTGATTTATGTTCATTCGCTCTGCTCGCGGAGCGGCATACCGAAAAAGAAAGGTTTTGGAAAAAAAAAGTCAGTACTATAGCCCCAATCATGGCTACTAATAAAATAAGACTAGGAACCAAAAACCAGACGAAATAGTAGGTATAAAGTAAATTGCCCAATGTTTCCAAATTAGTCCAACTTCGTACCTTTCCGGCATAAACTGTATATCTCAGAGAGGTCGTATTTCTTTGGGTTGGTAGTATTCGTAGGAGATTATTGGCCGGGGTTCTGCTTGCACCAGTCGTTGATAACCTCGATTAACTTTTGTGCTGCTTTGGCGCCGGTTTTAGGCCTTTCGTCCCCCTCAGAATGTTCAAGTATATCTAATTGGTTCATGAGGTGGTGAAGTTTTTGTGAACTCGCAGTTTTCAGCCCTAGTTTATCATAAACAGAGCTTAGAATATCAGATCTCATGGTTATGCGATTAAAAGAAGATAAAACCTCTGAGATTCGATGTTCTACCGCTAGGATGGATGGCGCAGCCTGAAGTTGCGCTTCTTGGTCTGGACTGGGCGAAACTTCAAAAACTTCTGCCGGGACTCCGGGACTCGGAGCTTGAAATATTCTATTCGAAGTGATTGAGTCGGGGCGTTTGTCCAGCGCCGCCCAGAGCTCATCTTGCGGCACGCTCACCACCGAGCTAGACGGGCTAGACGGTCCTGCATGCGGGTCGAAAGGGGGCTGAGGACAGGGGGTTTGCCCTGTGGATGCTGAAGATATGACGTTTTTGTCAGAACTGGCTCCCTCTGGAGACATCATGTTGCAACAGCCCCACATATCCTCAGACATCACAAGAGCCCCCACTAGGAGACCAAAGTAGCCGAAGCGAGCAAAGAGGAAGTAGATAGCCTTGCTGAAAAGGCTACACATTAGTTCACCTCCAAAAAAAGTGACATCTAGGCCGATTAGCCGAAAGAATGAATAGAATACACATAGCAATACTAAAACAATAGTAATTCTTACTGTAATTCTTACTACAGAATTAGACATTCTACCGCACCGGGGCAACAATTTTTCTGGATAGATCGAACTATTGGAAGATAAAATGAAAATAACGCCTAACAGGATCAAAGAAACTAGGAAACTAATAACTAAAGACACTAAAATAGGAGCAAATTCTAACATCACCACAGCCCACTTCCTTCTATCGCTCCTTAGTTAGCGGAGCGGCATACCGAAAAGAAAAAAGCCCTTATTCGGATTCGAACCGATGACTGAAGCCTCTTTCTTTAAGGACCGCGTGACTCTTCTTTTTGAGGAAAGACAGAACTTTTCTTTATATACAAAATTTTCGGTCCACAAGGCATGCAAGCGAGGCCTATGTGGAAGAAAGAAAGAAAACTGCAGGCACTCTACAACAACAAGAGAAAGGCCAGTCGCGGAACCCCAACCCAATCCCACCGGAGAACCCATGCATTCAATTAGAAAAAACCTTTCTGCTTTGCTACTCCAATCACTTCCCACTACCAAAAGGAAACTAGTGGTAGAAGGTGACTTGTTCATTTATGAAATTAGAACCTTGCTTTAGGGGACGAGTGAGGAGTAGAGTAGGGGGGAAGTCCTAACCCTAACCGAGAGAGGATCCACGGTGGCTACAGGAAAGCAGAGCCAGCGCGAAGGCGGAACAAGACTGCAGATCTTTCTTTGTTTATAAAAGACCTTGGAACGTTTAACACCAAACAAATATCAAAGCAGAGTGGCAGCAGTGATCAACTCGCTTATGGCATTCGAGCGGAGTGCCTTCTTACTTTGCGAACATGCCATATTCATAGCCATAGACCGATGGAGCAAGAAGAATTCCCTTAAGTTAAGAGATCTCCGGACAGCTTACTTACAACTTTAAGAGATTCCCAGCAACATATCAGGATCTAGCTTTTAAGATAGAAGATGCATCATAAGATAATGAGCTAATCAAACGAGCGATTAAGCTGAAACAGCAAGGAGACTGATAGCGAAGGTAGGAATAGCTCGACTTGCAAAGGCAAAGGATATGGTTTTAAGCGAGTCAATAACGGGCATATAAGATCCGGGGATAGGGATACTTTTAAGGATCTTTTCTATCAGCTGAAGTAAAAAATAAGGATATAGCCGCTGCTAGGAATTAGATTCATCACCTCCTATGCCAGGAAAGCAGTCAGGGGAAGTTCGATCTAAGAAAGGACAGGCAGGCTCAAGTGCTGAGTCGGGCATGGTTCCCATCCGGTTCTAGCCAGCGAAGTGAGCCGGTCTTCCTCCTTTACTACCTAAAAGTGAGAGGATAAGGAATGCTACTCTAATGGAGCGGAGAACTATCTTCGTTAGAAGCAGCTAAGCGGAGTCTTGAAATAGATCCGGGTTCACCATTTTTAATGGTATTTATTATGTATGGCTGCCCAGAAAGAAGTATCATCGGCGTTAGGGTCGGAGAATGCCGGGTTTGAAGGACCGACGGAGCGCTAACTAGGAAGTCTTTACCGAGGGGCGTAGTGGAACACTAACCCAATCTCGAATAGATAGAACGAAAAAAAAAACTACAAGCAACTACATCAACAATTACATTGCCTGACGTGAACTCTAGTCGCTCTCGCTACGCTCATATATTCATTTGTATATGTCAATAAATAAATGTATACAAGGCTGCTTCCCGTATTACCTGCCAGGGCAGGGATCCTCGCCCAATCCGAAAGAAGAAGAAGAAAGAAATTCAATTCGAGGAGGCCAGTCAGCAATTCTAGGAGGAAGGGCGAAAGTGGACAGGGGATTTTTGCTTTGGTTGCCCTTTCCCCTGTTGAACGGTTCCAGTTAGGCGGATTGGTCTCTGCTACGCTATCTGAACGATTTTAGTCAGCCTCGCCAACATCTATCTTTAATAGTAATAGTCTAGAATCAATCTATTTGTGTCTAATCTTGCTTTTGGATGGATTTGTTTCCTATTTCTATGAGCTTCTAGGTCATACGAGGGGAAAAATGACAAGTTTCGTATGAAAGGGAGGGGGTTACGTCCTTTCAAGGTACAAGTTCTCTCCCCGGAGACACCTTACCCTACTTAGCTTGGGTTATTAAGCTATTGGGCGGATTAGTACTGTCTCATTCCAATCATTCTGGGCAAGACAGTCGGAAGCGAGCCAAAGGGTCGGCTTTCTTTCTCCTCTTAGGAAGAAGTAGCTGCTACTGTGATCCTATCTGCTGTTCGCATATCCGCTCAAGCAAGCCTGTCCCAAGCCGGTCTGGTCACAAATCGGATGTTAGCTCTTTTGCACTAATCTGCTCTTCTCCTAGCTCTTCTTTAATCCCCTGCTATTGAATCAGATGCAAGTCTTTTGATAGGTCGGAGGACTTTCAAGTCG
>NC_079497.1:115970219-115972719 GCF_030052815.1 Hevea brasiliensis | reverse complement strand
TGGTATGGGTGAGAAAGAGGATAGCTAGACAAAAAACCTACGTATCTCTCTTTCTTTAGAGGGTATAGCTAAACCGGAAAGAAATAAACTATAGAGAGTTTCCTGCTATGTATGAAAGGGAGAGTCAAAGGAAAGACCTAAGCTCTGGTCTATGCTGCTTCCCCTTTCTTTTACTTACCAGCGGTACCCTTGCCTTGACCCTAGCCTTGGTTCACAGGCATTGAAAGACGGCTTTCGGAATAGGCTTTTTGCTTCTTCTCTTCCTTTTGTTATTTGCTTCCGCTTCCTCTCCTTCATGACTTCCACTTTCTTCGATTGGATGTCTTAGTGCCTTTTTCTTTTTGAATGGATGTAGGATCCACTCTTTTTCCTGCTAGAAGGATGGAATGGCTTTCCGATAATACAGAGCATACATAGTTCTGTCGTCCGGGTAACAGCTTAAGAGGTCTGCCCGGGCGTTGCTGTCAAGAGAATGAGTTTTCCAATAGATAGACTATAAATGGTATGAAGAATAGGAATACGAGTTGTTCCCGAGTTAAAGTAACTGCGATGGATCTTTCCTGCCTTTCATCGATGGTAGCTTCAACGCTATACCCCTCTATTACAGATGTTGATGTTGTGTCACTTCCCCGCAAGACTTCCAATGTGTTGATTCGAGGAGAATGAACTTCTTCAGAGGAGACCTGGTATGTCATCTTGCTTAGTTAGGTTGGTCGAGAAGGGGCATTGCCAAGTGGGAATTGGTATCAACCGGGGCTGATTGATTGATCCAGCAATAGCAGGTGAGACTGAGCATCTTGTTGGGATGGTTTTCCCTGAAATTCGTATGAGTGTGAATTTTACTTTGATTCCTGCGTCTCTCGGTTCCTTCTCTGATTCGGGGGGGCTGGTACATAGAACCGGGGAGAGGCTAAAGTCAAGGTAATTTCAGAGCTTCAAAGATGACGGGATCCCGGGATGAATTGTTTCTCACTTTTTTTTGTCGTTGGTTCTCATGGACGTGAAGATATAGCTTGTGTGCTGTTAAAAAAGTTGCTGGTCTCCGCCCCTTCTATTAGTAGGGCTGCGTATCAGTAGTTTGAATCCACTTCTCAGCGGTCGAAGGCACAGTCTTCATCTCCTTGAATCGAATGCGATAATCTTCGAGAATCGCTTATGGCAAAGGACGATGCCCACGCTTCAGGTCGATCAGAAAGAAAAAAAGGTGGAGCTCTAGTGCAATTTTCCGGATTTATAGTAATTTAAGGGCATTCCGCCTCTGATAGCACGATGGGACTCATCTGGTATTTAGCAATTCCGCCTGCCCAATCTAGCAACCCACGGAGCGGTAGACAACCGAGGCAACAAAGACTATGATTTTCCTTTTGAATTGACCCCACTTAGGAAGGAAATAAGACTCAAATGGTTGTTTCAAAAGAGAGGATGACCTTGCTGCGTTCCCACTCCCGGCTTTCACTGAAAATATCCTCTCAATAGATAGATTCAGGTGCATGTGGAATCAATAGATGAATTCTCATCCCCTGCGGCTCTGATAGCACCCTAAGATTGAAGATCAGGCCGAGGAATGTCGAGTTGACTCAAAAGAAAGCGTGGATCGAGTTGATTGGGACGGTTAGCTTTAAACTAAATTCTGTTGCTGCTACTTCCAGTTCAGCACCTGTACCGCCATTTCCCTGGGAACTCCAGCATGAATGTTCAAACCAGCCTTCTCGGGCACGACCGCCTTCCAGTAGACAGTGGCAAGAATGTGGTGACAGAATGAGAAGAACGGCCAGGATGATAGGAAGCCCAAGGGTTGACCCGTTGTAAAACGGAAAAACTTAAAGTAGCCTTCTGCTGAGTTAGGAGCCCGAAATACATTTTACTTGTAATCCGGACTCAACCCAAGCGACTACCTTGTTAAACAAACACTCGATCACTGTCCTCTGGAACTTAAGAGGAAAGCGGTCAGTTGCAGAAGAGAAAAATCATAAGATCTTACCTTCATGCAACCCTTCAACCAGCGCAGAGGTGCAGGTTGATCGAAAGTTCCATCTTGTGGGATTTTCCTTAAGATCGACATACACCAATCATGCGCGAGACGAAGTAGTGCCTGCTTGAATTTAAGGCGTTAGGAATAGCGAATACTCGCACCTTCCAAGCACCTTCTTCCTTAATTAAAACCCAGGCGACCAGTCGAATACATTGTCAGTAGATATTCATCCGGAGGTCTCATAAGGAATGCTTACATACAAAACAACTAACTATAAGTCAGCAGACCAGTAAGAAAGGCCGCTGATGAAGCGAACCTAAATTCCGTATTATGTAGTAATTGATTTACTGAATACGGGTAAGAAGCTTCATCACTTTCCTCAGAAAGAGGGTGAATCTCTCTGGAAGGAAAGAAATCGCTAAATACTGGAACAATGTATTGCGAGGACCATTCTAACATATCAGTAGAAAAGGGCCACGTTCGGATAAACGAAGCAGACCAAAATCCAAAAGCGAGGCCTTATCCCAT
>NC_079497.1:115885219-115965219 GCF_030052815.1 Hevea brasiliensis | reverse complement strand
TTGAGACTTTGAAAGTTTGAAAGATAGAGCTTCAATCTGTCTTCAAGGTAGAGGCAGCCCTTTAGATACTTCGGTTTACTTCACTAAGGAACCTAGCTCCCTTACTCTTTCCCTAACAAACAGGCCAGGCCTTTCTTTTGGGACTGGATCACCATCCACCCTTACGATGACACTCCTTTGACCTGTAACTTCTTTGTTTGCGGTTGCAACTGAGATTGGTTCTTCTTCTTTTGCAGAGTGGAAGTGGACTGAGTCTCCGTCTCGAATGCTCGAATGTCCAGCTTCCCACCTTTTTGTAGAGTTGCCTTGGGACTCTACTTTAATAGAATAGGCTTATAGCCTCCACCAATACCAGTCCGTCTACCTGTTCAATCTGCTTTCTTCCTTATGTCTTCCCGACCCTGACCCTGCTGTGCTGTACCTGGTAAGATCTTAACCTATGCCCTCTGCTGCGCCATTGATGAATGGATTTCTTCGTTTTACTGATACTAAGGTAGGTGCTTACCACGGGTAGGTTCATCAATCAAATCTCGACGAAAGAGCTTGTATGTAAAGAAAAGCTCAAATTGTCCTTCGGTTTACTTCCCTTCAGTTAGCTATAAAGTCCCATTGGTGCAGCTCATCAGCTTGCGTGAAAAGAAAAAAAAAGAAGAACGCACGTCTTCAAAGCGACAACAGGCTTCAGATTCACCAGGAGTTTAAGTTACCTTCTCCATTTGATTTAGGGAAAGTATGCTCCTGGCTTGCCACCCGAAGAAGGGAATTCGGCAATCGTCACTACCGCTACGCCCCTCGAGTTGGCTTTTTAGGTTAAGAAGATTGAATGTCAGATTGATTGAATTGTCCACTTGCACCAGACACCCTATCCTGCTGTTTGAAGCTCTCTTCCCATGGGGGAAGAGGAATAAGGCATTGGCTGTTGAACCGAGTTCTTGTCCGAAGAATAGCGCATTGATAGGTTCTATTAAGAGAATAGCCTATGTTCTCCGGGTGAGAGAAGGAGGGAAAGAGAAAGAGAAAGCCCTTGTTTCCCGCCCTTAAGCACGAAGGTAACTTAAAATCCTATTCTCGATCAGACAGCTCAGACAGTCTCAATTTCCATTTTCAGATGGATGGTTGGTACACATATAGATCCACTTGGGTATACCGTCTCGGTACAGAGTGAAATTCACTACCAGCTTTCATACCAAGGAGCCTTCTCCCGTCTAACTTCCTTACTCTTTCACTATTCATACGCACCTGCATCCGCAGCTAATTCTTAAAAGTAGTTGCTGAGTTTCGTTTCCTTATTTTATACGCATACGCACGAGGCTAGAGGTTGAGTTCTACACCGATCCCTTCAATTTGAATGAGTGGCTCTTTATGCTTTATATAATAAGGATTCTTATCGCCCTGAGGCGGACCCCGCTTTAAAGGATGCTCTTTGAGGTATTTAAGAATAGCAATGTTAGGGGAAAGTAATTCATTGATGGAGCCGACTTTCTTGATGATAGGACTAGCCGTTCTCTTAGTTCAATCCCGTCTTATCTGCTGAGCCTAGCGAAGTTGCCTGTGTGAGGCATAAAAATTTCCTTCCGATCCCTGGACTCTTTCTTTCGTAAAGCTTGGCTTTGGAGCGTATACCAGAGTGAATCTAAGCATTCCTTTATGTTTTTGTTGTACCGCCTAGCTCTTTCTATTGATGACTACTCAAGTCAGGACTAGCGTTCGCACATCTCTTTTGAGAGGCTAAGATGTTTGTACCAGTACCTTTTCACTCTTAGCTTAGGGACTTAGGAAAAACATATTGGTTCTTCTAGGCGTACTACCGAAAACAGTAGCATAAGGGATCCTCCCATAGCCATAGTTGGACTGCTTGCTAACGCGGACTGCTAAACCGAAGCTTAAAAGCTGTAGTAGAAAAGCCTTTCTCAATTCAACCGATTCTCGTTCTCGAAAAACCAATCGTCCAATGTTGTTAGCCAGTGTACATGAAAAGAGGCTGGAACATCACTTGATGAAAGGGTTGATCAAGAGACCGAAGCCAGTGAGTTTGCGTACTCGAGTGAGGGTACCTTGGTGAAGAGTACTTAGCTTTGTAAAGAGCATCTTCTTAAGCAAAGTGTTGAGTCCACCGGCCTGGATGCAGCTCTTTTGCCTTATGCCTTAGGAAAGAGAGATGCTAGCTCTTCTTGTCTTCCAGTGGGTAAGCACTTCTCTTCTTGGCCTTGGGAGAGTTAGGTAACTTCAGGGTTCCCAATATGGCTGGCAGCTAGAAAGCTTATTAAGAAAGTGTGGCGTCGTCTAAGCCACTATGGTAGGCAAGAGTTTCAGGGAGGATCCCATGTGGGTATATAAAAGAATTGGATATAGCGCATTTTCGAATAAGTAAAGACTCATCGCGGGGTCGATCACAACCAAGAAGAATAGTCGGAAAAGGATTTTAAGTTACCTTCAGCCCTTCCTCAAATCCAAAAAGTGGAGTTCAGAACGAGAAAAGCTGACAGACGAACTGGGAATCATAGAATTCGAAGTTGATAGGATAGGTTCCCTCGGGTCTCTGTAGCATTCCTTTTCTTCACCCTTGGATCTCATTCTTAGTCTTCAAGCTCAACTACTCTTCCCACCTCTCCTTACTCGATAAAAGAAATGCTATAAAGCTCTCCGAAAGGGAAAGCTTATGCCTCTCACTTTATGCTTTTAGGAAGACGTCGCGGTTACACCTTCCTGCTGACCAGTCGGAGATTGTAGTTATGAGAATAGATCACACGATCCCACGCACTCTCACTCTTTCCAACTGGAAGATGGGCTCGGAGGGGAGCTCAATGTGGACGAAGTAGATTCACTACCTCCAGAAACTTCACTATCTACCTACCTGCTGGTTGCTAAACTTTAGGTCTCTTACCAGAGAAAGGAATCTCTGATTGAGCGCATCCCTCGAATTTGTCAATTTCTTCTCGAATAAGGAGAGGAGGCTTGAAGTAACCTTTCAAAATCAAAAAGAGATCCAGATAGGGGAAATCACACGACTGGAGTTCCTCAAAGCTGAGGTTCTAAAGCAGCTAACCAATCTGGGACTCTTTCTTTCAAAGTATCAACACCGAACTTTAGATCTTCTCTTTTTTTCAAAAAACTGAATCTCGATTCAAGTACAAGCAACTAGCCATGTTAGACCAATCTCCTCGCTAAGCTCCTGGTGGGCCGGAAGGAAAAAGGGAAGACTGGGGATTTCCTGTCTTTCAAAAGTTCATAAAAAGAGAACTTCGTTCTATACGATAATTCTCAGTGAAATGATTCCGTCATTCTAGATAGTTCTATATAGAATCAAGATGAGAACTTCCGAGCATTTCTTGCCCATCCATGGAACGAGATAGAGAATGATCTTTCCAGCTAAGCTAGGATAATAAGAAAGTCGGCTTGACACATGACACAAAGCCAATCGAAGGCGAAGGAAAGAAAGGCACGCAACCGCTGAAGTGAAGGTTTCAAGTCCTGAATGCCGGTCTTTGGCTAGAGATGCGCGAAGAAGCCGGTTGTTCTGAGCGATCCTTCCACAGGGAAGAAAGAGCTCGAGTTGGGTGAAGTGAACTTTCAGCATTTCGAAAAGGTCCTATCGCTTTTATCGAGCGAAGACTGAACCAACAGTAGCCCTAAACTTAAAGTTGGACTTCTTTCGATCTAGGCGTCTTAGCAGAGCCCTTTCCTAATGCTAATGAGGAAGGCGAAGAAGTAGCCCAGCCGAACCCCCAAAACACCCCTGCTAATCCGTCCCCGGGGGCGGCTCAAGAGGCGCTGCCGCAGGCGCCAGCACCGGCTGCCCACCTCGCTCCTCCTAACCAGGAGGAGGTTGCGGCACTCCGAAGGGAGATTCACTCTGTGATCAAAGAACAAGTTCAGGTGGAATCTGAAAGGGGGTCGGCCCGCTGTCCACTCAGTTTCCCGAACAGAGGAACTAAACTCAGAGGCCGCCCACCATATAATGGTGGAACTGGAGCTCTCCACAGAGTCCAGTGTAGATACTCTCCGCGAATGGGCGGAGAGAATAAGGGAAGACAAAAGTATCCTTAAGCCCATCATTAAGGAATACCTACCAAAAAGGTAGTCTGTCTTCCCCTCCTCACTTTCTCCCATGTTTTTGTTGGTCAACAACCAACCACAGCTCTCGTTTTCTTCTTCACTACTCGTACAGGCTTGACGGAGTTAAGCTGTTTTGAGGGAAGAATTTTTTCTAAAAACAAAAAGTTTTTCTAAATCAATCATGCCTCAACTGGATAAATTCACTTATTTTACACAATTCTTCTGGTCATGCCTTTTCCTCTTTACTTTCTATATTCCCATATGCAATGATGGAGATGGAGTACTTGGGATCAGCAGAATTCTAAAACTACGGAACCAACTGGTTTCACACCGGGGGAACAAGATCCGGAGCAAGGACCCCAACAGTTTGGAAGATATCTTGAGAAAAGGTTTTAGTACCGGTGTATCCTATATGTACTCTAGTTTATTCGAAGTATCCCAATGGTGTAAGGCTGTCGACTTATTGGGAAAAAGGAGGAAAATCACTTTGATCTCTTGTTTCGGAGAAATAAGTGGCTCGCGAGGAATGGAAAGAAACATATTCTATTTGATCTCGAAGTCCTCATATAGCATTTCTTCTAATCCTGGATGGGGGATCACTTGTACTTGTAGTAATGACATAATGCTAATCCATGTTCCACACGGCCAAGGAAGCATCGTTTTTAATCTCAACCAACCACTTCGGCCTAATCATCCCACTTCTTTCCTCAATCCCAATAAACCCAATAAAGGATATCGATTTCCGATAACCACTTTCACCCGATCCAATTCACCTCCATCGAGGCAGCGAACTAGTATATCATCTTTCCTGAGGAATGGAAGGATGTAGTGGTATTAGAATTCTCCGGCTACACGATGAGAAAAAAGCATCCCTTTTCTCCTTAATAATAGTTTCTTCTATCTGGTACTTAATTAAGATGAAAGCCGGTAAGAAGTGCATCTTGCTTGGAAAGACCGTTGCCGAAGAAAGGGCTATTAGATGGGCGATTCCCCCCTTTCCATTGAAGTAGGTAAAGCGGGATGAAAGCTCTAAGCCCGCATCTTCCGCTTCTATTAGAGGGGCAGCGGATCCAATCCATTCGAAGGGGAGCAGAGCAGACAAATAATGAAGCAAACCAAAAATGAAATTTTGTGAAAGACTCCTTTTGTCCTTGTCCCCCCATCAGCAATTTCTTCTTATACTTTTTGCCTTTTGCTTCTTCTTTATGCTCACTATGCCTTTATTGCTTTATATCCATCGCCTCTTAAACATCTACTCCAAAATAATCAGAGAGGTGTTTGAGTGGAACAAGCAGTTTGGAAGGCCTATCACCTTCCAATACAGCTGGTTAAATGGGGTCAAAATTGGAGTTCAGGAGAAAAAGGGGATTGTCCCAACGAGTCTTCTGTTCAATCAAAGACCTCTAGCTCATAGTTCAATTGGACATGTAGGTTATATTCGTACTGGGTTCTCATGTGGAACCGAAGATCCATTTTCCCACGTAGTTCGTCGGTTAAACCAACGATTCTCTTCTCAAAGTCAAAGTAATAGAGAGATCTTTTTCTAGTTAGACTTCTATCAATGCAATGAAAGAACCATCCCTTCCTATTTGTTTGTCCTGTCAGATAGAAAGAAAATTAGACCCCAAAGAGCCCTTCTTTACCACTTTAGGGGGTGGGGGTGAAGGGGGGGTTTACATACAACCGAGTCTCCGTTTGTTTTTTATGATTGAATCTCAGAGGCATTCTTATCATTTGGTAGATCCAAGTCCATGGCCTATTTCGGGTTCACTCGGAACTTTGGCAACCACCGTAGGAGGTGTGATGTACATGCACTCATTTCAAGGGGGTGCAACACTTCTCAGTTTGGGCCTCATATTTATCCTATATACCATGTTTGTATGGTGGCGCGATGTTCTACGTGAGTCCACGTTGGAAGGACATCATACCAAAGTCGTACAATTAGGACCTCGATATGGTTTTATTCCGTTCATCGTATCGGAGGTTATGTTCCTTTTTGCTTTTTTTTGGGCTTCTTTTCATTCTTCTTTGGCACCTACGGTAGAGATCGGAGGTATTTGGCCCCCAAAAGGGATTGGGGTTTTAGATCCTCGGGAAATCCCTTTTCTTAATACCCCTATTCTCCTTTCATCCGGAGCTGCCGTAACTTGGGCTCATCATGCTATACTCGCGGGGAAGGAAAAACGAGCAGTTTATGCTTTAGTAGCTACCGTTTCACTGGCTCTAGTATTCACTGGCTTTCAAGGAATGGAATATTATCAAGCACCCTTCACTATTTCGGATAGTATTTATGGTTCTACCTTTTTCTTAGCAACTGGCTTTCATGGTTTTCATGTGATTATAGGTACTCTTTTCTTGATCATATGTGGTATTCGCCAATATCTTGGTCATCTGACCAAGGAGCATCACGTTGGCTTTGAAGCAGCTGCATGGTACTGGCATTTTGTAGACGTGGTTCGGTTATTCCCATTTGTTTCTATCTATTGGTGGGGGGGTATATGAAGGAACGAAACAGTGGATTGAGGAATGAAAGCTCGAAGACAAAGAGAACCGGGCTTTTCCAAAGAATTACTGCAGCTTTGCTGCTCCCTTTTTTTATCATATACAAAAAAGTCTCTTCCACTTTCCTACCAAATCTCTCTTTATTCTGGCATATAAATGAAGGGATCGAAGAGATTATGGCAGATTATGTTCACCAAGAAATGACCCGAAATTGGATCTTGGTCTATTTGAGATTGTTCCTTTTAATCGTAATCAAAGATGTTTTCTTGTCTCTCGTTTCCTTCTGAATAAATCGAAGAACCTAATGGATCGAACTCATACATCAAAGCACCAGCTATAGCTATTCAACTATCGGCCTTGCGTTGCAGAAGGAGCGTTCTATTCTGTTTTGAATTGGAGGCAAGAGCTCTTTCTTCAATAAAGGTTTGGAACAGTTCAATGGCAGATCTCCCTCTCTGGCAGGTACGGCATTCAGCTTGTGGATCGAATCGGGTGAATAGAGAAAGGTAGTTTCAGTGATCCTCTGGTTCAAGCCTAATTCCAATCGAGGTTGCCAGAAATCCGCTAGTTGCCTTAAAAGCATGAAATTCAGTCAGCCTTGATTTGACATTCAGGTAAGGATATCGTGGATAAGCTCTTGCTCTTAGAGAATCTACTCTTTGATGCGCAGAAGACGGAGTGAGCTAGACTAATGGCATGAGAACTTCCTTTCCTCGAGAAAGCAGGTTCCTTCTTTTAGCCTTAGTGAACCAAGTTCCGTGATCCAATCAACCTGAATCGGACAGAAGAAACTCTAACTCGAAGGAGGGAATCAACTCTCACGAGAAGGAAGGGCATGATTCAGAAGATAGTGAATCCGGTGTGGAATCGAACTCTCACTCCCATCTTACGAACATTTTCCGAATTCGCTGCAAGCGAATGCCTGAGTCATGGGACATTCCAATCTGAAGAAAGGTTCTTCGGAGCGGGCAAGGCATGGTCTTTAGCCAATCGAGATGTTTGTAAGTCAAGACGGAATCCAGTAAAGTCAATCTGTACTTCCTAAGCTATTCATTCAAGTAGGGAATCAGAGTCAGCTTTGGCATAAAGGAATCTCTGTCTTGGGACTTACCCAAATGAACTGCCTTAGGAATAGAAGCGATGCAGGATGGGAAATTCAAAAGTCTGCAGTAATCAGTAGTTGGCCGGTCCCAGTCTCAGTCGAAGGATAGGAGCCAGTGAAGTGATCCGTTATGGGAAAGGAAAGTCTAAAGTAGAGCGTGAAGCTGTTCCCCTAAGGCGAGTCAAACTGGTATCTTATTTTACGTAATATCGGGTGTTAGAACGGATTCTCCTTTATTAGCTAGTCGAAAATGGTTCATCTGGACTTGCATCCTATGAAGTATTAAATGAATGAAGGAAGCCAAGCATTGAATGACTTATGAAGAGAAGCATGCCTGGCGCTTTCTAGAAGAGTTGTCTTAGATACCGAATCAACTGTCTTAGACTTGACTACAGAGATCGAACTCTCTGGATTGGATCTAAACTTTCTCGAAAGCTTGCTAAAAGTGATTCCCTCGAGAGAGCTTGCAAGTCCAAGATCTGGTCTTCTCTTTCTCTGTCGGCGAATACGCTGCTAGCTGGACTTCCTTTTCTCGCATCAAAGCTTGACTTCCAGCTGCGGGAAATCGAACTCATTGGATTGGCATCTGATCTGGATTGGATTCGGATTTAAGTGGGTTCCATTCAAGCTACAATAACTTTTGGCAAAAAAGCCCGGAAGAGGGGAAGCCATTCAGTAGGGTTTGGCATTGAATAAGCTGTTTGCGTTGCGGCAAATCTGCTCTTAGTTAGAAAGATTAGGTTGGGTTTTTACAACCAAGAAAGGCATGGGTCACTCAGTATATTTACTCCGTTAACAAGTCTCTTGGGGACGCCTAAAGGAAGCAAAGTGAGGATAGAACTTATGAAGGGGAATAGAAGCATTCGGATTCGTCAGTATATAAGGAGAAGAGGAGCCTGAGAAGGAAGCTTGAATAGGTCCTAGAGAAAGTCCATCTATTCCCATGGATCTCCGATCGGGAGCTTTTAAGGACTCGCTAGTGTCCCAGGGATTGACCGGTGGCTCACCCGTAAGCTCTTCGAGCTTCACTGAGGTAGTTCGACTAGCTGGTTGAGAAGCTTTTCCACACTTGAGTCACTAAGAGTGATTCTATTGGAACTTCCTCCACCAAATTCGATCCATCATCTTGTCCCAGAGGTCGATCATTAAGATACAGAAAAGGAGAGAAAGCAGTTCCTCATATAACTGAGAGGAACGTGTCCGGGATAGAGATAGGCGAAGACAGGATAGAAATAGAAGATAGGGTACACATTGCTGGGACTTTCATGAGTATGTAAAAGGAAATAAATTAAAATCCTGGATTTTCGGAAGTCTTCTACAGAGAGAAAGTCCTAGGTGGTTTAGTGATGATGTCCGTGGCCTCCTAGCTCTCTTCTTAAGATCCTAGCTCTCTATACGTTAAGATCCTAGTTTGTTCGTTTTCTCAGTAGCAAAAGCGCTTCTCTCTAAGGTTGACCCCGCCGTTCTATGAAGAGCAGATCTAATTAGATTAGTGTCTATAATTTCTTTCTCCTCTGAGTTTAAAGCCAAAAGAACGGACAAAAGATCGATCGTCTCGAATCTATTTCTATGGATAAATAGAACATTTTGCTAGCACGGTTGGTAGCCAGTCTGTCAATCAAGGAAGCTAAGGTACGATCTTTCTACTGCTGGCTCCCCCTTCGTTTTAGACCCTCATTCTCTCATAAGAAGTGTTCAAATCAACCCGAACAGGAGTACTCTTCGTCATTCTATGAAATTTCTTGGCTGTGAGCTATTCTCTTTCTATTTGCGTCTAGAATGCTCTATAAGTAATGGAATCGGCCCAAGAGCCAGAGACTCTTTTTGACTTATTTAAGTCTTCATTCTGCTTTGCTCTGCAGTCAAAGAGACGACTGTAAACCTATTTTCTATCCTTTCTTCTCTTATGCATATGCAATTTCGAGTCGAATAACTTATAAATGCAGCAGTGATCAACTATACGATAGCACTCGGTATGGGATTCAAAAAACCTCTTTCTTATCAGTTCAAGCTGGGGTTGATTGAAAGAGCTACGTGTCTCGAGGCAAAGGTAGAAAACTAGACTAAGACCGGAAAGAGGCTTCCAGACAAAAGAAGCAATTATGTGATCTCTCTAAGTAGTAAAGACATAAGGAAAGATAAGAGGCGCCCGGGGAACCGCAAGAAGCCCGCAGTACGAAAAAGAGGAAGTTGGAAGCTGAAGCAGAAACGAAGCCAACCGTAGGTTTTTCAGTGAAGTACCCAGCATAAAAGAAAGCTGATGGAAAGGCGATCACAGAGAAAGGAGAAACCTCATCAGCAGAGGGCGTTAAGCCTTAGAAAAACCGAATGGGGATCGACTACCGAAGGGGTAATTTGGACTCATCATCTCGTCTTTATAGTTGCGAATAAGATGGACTCTCTCGGCTTAGTTAAACCTTAAGTTATTATAAGAATTTCGAAAAATGAACTTTTACAGCTATACGAAATGAAATAATAAAGTGCTTTGCCCGTAAATCGGCTTAATCACCCGAGGCAATCGGAATTTGTTTAACACACACGTTTCGATGATCAGTTCAGGCGTCACAGCGCTCCCAGGCGTGATGAAGGGATCATAGGTAGATCAGGGGAAAGAAGAGTACCTTCCCACATCGAGAAAGCCCGTGTTTTTGGCATAAAGACAGATTCCACTCGATGGAGTTCAATCTGAACGAATGATCAGACGTCGAGGAAACCGCTTCGCTTCAAGCAGATTTCGAACCGGTGATTGACAGAAAAAGAGGATCGATTGATTTCAAAGGCACTCCGGGTTAGCCAGCAAACCCAATCGCTTCGACAAAACAAGATCTGGTATAAGTCCAAGATTCGAATCAGTTCAACACCTCCTTTTGTTCCTCAGTTCAGATATTCCAACTTTCAAAGAGATCCCCGGAGGAACGGTCTTATACCACATTGACAACATTTGAAACAAAGAGAAATAAAAGGCACCCTCGGGAAGAGATCTCCAACTGTCAAAAGTCTGGTCGGTCTACCTTGTCCTTCGACGTTGAGATCTGGTGCCACGAACCAACCTTCTCTGAGATTGGATGAGTATTCCCTTCTGGAGCCTCCCAATCCTGTCTGTGACGAAGGCCCCCTCTCCGCCATCATTTCTCTTAGCGGCGGGGAAGCAAGCATCTGAAAGTTTCTCTCGAGTCACTGGCCTTGGAGGAACGAGTGGAATCAACTCAACCGATCTCTCTCCGTCTTCATCTCTCAAGGACCCTGACGGAACTACATGAAAAAGCTAAGCAAAGGCGAGTAAGCCAGCCAATCCGAGTCCATTGCCATGCGCATTCTATTCGTCTCTTCCGGGACCAACTCACGAGATAAGGTGAGCCCCTAAGCCATCTCATTCATCTGAACCAAGGGCGAGCCACCTGCATGTTCATCTTCATCGAGTGCCGGAACCAGAACCAAGCTCTATTCCACCTCTATCGGAACCAAGGCAATGCTCAGCATCTCTTTCTCCTGTTCCACTTCCAGCAGAGCGGCTAAGAAGCAGCAAAGTCCGATACGGAAAAAAAATCCCCTCTCCCTCTCTTCTTCTTTCTTTGTCCCCCGAACCAATGATTTGATTCAATGCCCCGGAGCCAGCAACTTTGGATGGCTCGGCGATAGCTATCTGATTCCTACTATCAGAGGCGAGTTAGAACCGGATACAAAGCAATCTTCTCCAATGTCATATATTTCTCCTGATCCCGATTCCACAGGCCTCTTCCGAATGTAATCGAGGCTTTTACCGCTTCCAAGGATTATTCCAAGGAAGGATTAGGGTCCCAAGGATGGGTGAGCTGCCTTGATCGCAATAGCTAACGGCTTAGGCCTACTTATAGCCCACTTCTCTTATGATATTTCTTAAGTGAACCTTCCATCCTCTGGAATGTGTGCGAGAGAGCTAGCCCCATTTCTTATGCCCCGGACATGAGTAGTCTCAGCTGAAAAGCATCCTCGACCATGTCCTGGAACTTCTTTCTATGAACTGATGGCTCGGTAAACCGTACTAAGCCCTTAGCTTGAGTGCGAGACATAGGGATGCTTGCTGAGCAATGGTTTCGGGAAGCTCTCTTCCTATGTAATTTGAAAGAGCCAAGGGAGAGTTGTTACCCTTTTTCCTTATTCGCTGGTCTCACTCTACAAGATGAGATAGGAAATCCCTCATTATGAAGATCACTGAAGTAATGAAAGAAAGATAATAGTATATGACTAAGATCCGTCTTTTGATGCGGGTAATGAGGTAAAGGTAAGGGTATTTTGTTAGGTGATGATATCCTCATCACTGACCCGTGGGTTGCAGGCATCTATCGTGATACCTTAGCTCGGTTGGGGGTCAAAATCTCCCTCCCGAAGTCTCTGGTTTCCACGACTGGGTGTGTCGAGTTTGCCAAACGATTTCTAGTGAAGGGTATGCGGGTTGCCCTCTCCCAGATCTCGTTGAAATCTCTGTTGTCTTATTACCATCCGTACGGACTTATGTCCCTTGCGGATCGTCATCCTTTTGCCCGTTTCAGTACTCTGCTTCGGGTGGGGGGTGCTGGGTATAAGACCCTTGGCAAGGTTGATCACTTTCTTCCTCCCAAGTATGAGAGGATTAAGTTGATTTACCAGAAAATGCATTACCCTTTGGAGTTTATCTTAGGTCGTTTCCGACCACTGTCTCCCTATCTCAGTGGGTTTCTTTATGATAAGGTCCTTCGGACGATGGTGCCCCGGGATCCGATTCTTCCTTCCTGCTTTCCCTAGGAAAATTGACTCATTCTAGCTCTCCTCTACTTCAACCACTAAGCGCTTCGCTCCTTAGACTTCCACTAAAGAAAGGAAATGATCCCATTGATTCACCTAGACCCGTACCTTCGAAGTTCCGGTTTCAGATAGGGAACGAGCCTAGTCGTAGAAGCGAAAAGCAGCCCCTTATAAGGCGAAGTGACTCTTTAGATAGTCCGAGGGGCGTAGCAGTTGAAGTAGGAATATCGTTTATAAGATCGAAAGCGCGATTGCACTTGATTCGTCTTAGTTTCCATTCCACGGGTCGACGTAAAGATCGACTTCAAAGGTTATAGTTTAGTTTACGAAACGATAGGGTTAGAGGCACGAAGTAGCTCGACTGATTGATAAGGAGAGGATTGAAGAAGCTCAACTTCAAAGGCGTTGTAGAAGCGAAATCTTTCTAGGAGCCTAGTAACTCGACTGATAATCCGGGAAGCGGAAAGACTGAGTTGGAGGGTTGGTATCTCGACTAACAAGTAAGAAGGAGAGGTGGTAGGACGGCAAGGGTATGAAATAGGTGAAGCCTTTCTCCTAACTCTCGGGGCGAAGAGTGACAAGTAGAGAAGAAGCTCAACTGAGTTGTGTAGGCACGGAAGTCACTCAATTAACAAGTTCCGGTACGAAGGTTGGTTAGGCTCAAGTGGATTGGAACTGAGATTGGGTAAGCCGACTGTACTTTCATATTCATAGCTGGTAGCGGAACTCCACCAATAGATCTCCCCGCGGTCCCCTCTCCGGACTCATTCACATGCCAGGCTTTCAGCCCCGATTCCCCTAGTTTGGTTCTGATCTCACGATTCTATTAGCAGAGATCTAAGTCTATCTCTTTCTCTAGCCTGGAGTCGAAAGATTTATCTTGCCCAAACAAATATAGTTTAGTGGTAAGGAACTCTGTTGACTCTGCTCGCTTCGCTCATGGGCTAGCCCGCTTACTCCTAAGAGCCCGGATAGGTGGGCTTCTCCTTTATCACGTCGGTAGCCTTCTAAGGCGAGGCCAGCCTATATCTATTCAGGTATGGGGTGGAGAAGGAGAGTGGGTATGAGGGCTCCTTCTACCAGAAAGGAAGAGGTATGTAGGCTTGCTTCGCATAGGCTACACAAGCTAAGGTAGAACAAAGAAGAGGAATAAGAAAGATTCAAATATTTTATAAGTTAAAATACCCATCCCAGGTTCACACAAGCATCAAAAGGAAAGAGTAGGGTAAAGGAAGCAGGGCATCTCAGAATAGACAAAGCATGCCTAAGCACCCCAGTAAGCAAACTTTCGCCTCGAGGATCGGAATAATACAGTCATTTCAGGCTCATTTACCACTAAATCAAAACATAAATCTAAAAACATTCATATACGAAACCAGGAATTAGGAGCTTAGTAAGCACCAGGATCCATACCCCTTCCGAGAAGCTAGAAAAGCATCTGATGGAGAAATAGAAGCTAAATAGAACTTTTTTCCTTTAAAAATTTAGGAACGGAGTCAAACCCAGCGCCAAACTTTGGTAAAACTTCTTCCTTTTCATGCGATTTAGTGTGTTCTTCCCTGAAAAAATTCCAAACAAAAGAACAGGCCGGGGGGCTAGAAAGCTCAGCTTAATAAGGGGTTCCTCTTTTTCTATTAAGATTGAGACCTTATCTATTCGCTTGCTCGACCAATTGTGTAAGCATCCGGGGAAGAAAAGGCAAAAACTAGACCCGTAACAGGGCTCCTCCCTACAAAAGGTGCTCGCTCGTATGTAACCCCAACTGGATGTCTTGAAAGGAAAGGTACGAAGGCCTTGCCCTATCAACTACGCCTACACTCGCTGTAAGGAAACTGGCTGACCTCAACTCAAATAGTACTCGCCTCTACAGCCTTTAGTCCCATTGTCGGAGTCTTTTCTAGGACTAAAGGCTGTAGCTTTCCCCAGAGCATGTGTAACAATTCCTCCAAGCAAAGCAGTCTTCCAAGTCCAGTCCAAGAAAAGCACTAGGAGATTAGATAGGCTGCTGGCGAGATATTAGATAAGCAAGTTAAATCTTTGAACTTGAAAACTCGAGCGGGAAGTCAAGGCGCTAGCATGAATTAGCTTAGCTAAGTAATTCACACTATCAAGAGAAGGAATTGATGGAACTGGCCTTTTTTCGGCAATTGGATCAATGAGATCGCCATCGAAAGAAAAGAAAGTACTAAAACTATGCTAGCAACTTAAACTGAAACTTGATCAATGGCAGATAAATCTTACCCGAGGGCTGTAATTAGATCTTAAACCCCTTCAACTGTCAATGGATCGCTAGATGACTGAAAACTAGTACTAGTAAATAAATTTTACAAGACCATCCGGGACCCACTTGGGATACTCCTGCCTTTTCCCCTTCAAGTGAAAGATCTTACCTTAGAGCCTACTTTCTTGCTCTAGCTTGACTCCGGCCGGCAAAATCCAATCCCTACGTGCCTACCTAAAAAGTGAAAGGCTTTCTAACTTTCTTGCTTGAAGCTAGAGCTACTGAAATTTCGCCTAAATCCAATCCCTGAGACTGCCGAAAAGGGATAGCTTGAGAGGCTATAAATTGTCGAGATAGAAAGCATATTAGAAAAAAAGTATCCCATAGACAATCTTACAAGGGGAAGAAAGGGCTACGAACCCATATGAGAGTCTTCTTCCAAAGCATGCTCTAGAAGTGCTACATTAGAGTAGTGCTCTATAGATCCTTTTTTCAAAAAGGCCAAAAATAGGATCTGGTCCCAAAAATAAAGGGACGATCTTGTCAATACCTCAGGCATGAGAGAGAACAGCAAGGGTTCTATAATCTATTCATTTTCATTTATAGCTCTTTTCAGAGCTTGCTCTCCCTCGTTCCTTTCCTACACTACGTAATGAAGAGTGTAGTTTAACGAAACGGAGCTTGTTTGACTTTTTCTATGCCACACGAACCTCAAGTGATGCTTCCTACAGGATGATACATATCATAGCCGAATGGATGTGCTATTCTGGTGGGACTGTATATGACTATTCTATACTGCACTTTGCTAGTGAGCAAATGACCCCAATACCCGCCCAGTTGAGCAGTTGTTATGCAGGCCACGACATCCTCGGTTGCCGTCTGTTCCTCCCCCTCCGACCTTACATCCGGAACCAATATTGAATGCCCATCGACGTATCGGCCTTATCGGGTAAAGTAGTAAGGGGTAGTTGACTTCGTCATGTATTCCTCCATAATTAGGTAATACATCCCCTGCGATTCATCTGGCCTGGCCTGCATACATATATATAACTAGCGCTGTTTGATGAGCGAACCAAACGGATCCATATCAACTAGCACTGGAACAATGTCGCTAAACCTCTTTTTCTTTTTACATACGCCTGTTTAACCATCATTAGCTAAACGCTATCTACGGACCGACAAAACAAGAGTGGCTGCAAAGCTTGGGTGCCTCAAAACGGCTCTCCTCTAGCAATGTATACTCGTGCACTGCTTTAGGCCCCTAAAGCCTTCAAAAGCCTACAACAAACACAAAATTCAGAAGTCTCTCTAATTAAAGTCCTAAAAATTCTTAGTTAAGAAATCTATCCTATAGAATTCAATTTTATGTTTGTAATTTATCTTTGAAATTTAAAATACATTCATTAAGGGGACACAAACCAGAAACTCTTCGCTGAATGTGGCTCATCTTTAACCTTCCGGTGAGATATTAAGGTTGATACTCCCGAACTTTGATGATAATCTCGTCGTATTCTGGGCCTAAACCAGTTAGACATCCACTTTTGACCCATAAATTCTTTTCTAGCCGAAGAGGAAGGTAAATATATGGACCTTCAATCCAGATTTTCCTTGCAAGCCGATTCCCCAGCTCCTGAATAGGTGCTGCAAATCTTAATGCACGGAAGACTACCTGCAGTATACACAGCACATGAAGGAAAAATAAGATGGTAAAGTTAGTAGGCGATATAGCTTTCAAAATTGCTGTCTGATGAGAATTTTTTATCCTATTTGACTTTACCTTGGACCGAAGCTTCTGCAGATCAAGTGGAAGATGAAGATTCTTGGAGAGCACAGATAGAATTACCAACATCGAACGGCATGTGTTAAGCATTTCCTTTAGTGAATGCGAAGATAAAAGCTGCTATTGATTCAATTTGACTTCTTTCCTTGACACGAAGACTATAAGAATCAAAGGAATACCGAGCGTAAATGACTTAACTTAGGAATGAAAACCAGGCAAAGTCCTTACTTACCCGGCTCCAGGGAAAGACATTCTTTAGGGAACGACCCAAAGCCAAGTGGCATCGCGATTTAGCTGTTGTCGAAAGGGAAGAGAGTTCTTTGATCCGTTCTTGCTCAAGTTCAACCAGCTGTGAAAGAAGCGATTGTTCATGTTCACGAGTCTTCTCGCTAAGCCCGGTTATGCCGCATCAACAGGAGAAGGGAAGGTAATAAATATAGTTCCGAAAGGCAAGTGACGGACTATTAGGAAAAGAAAGAGCCGAATGGACAAAGGGTTTACATGACCGCTCGCTTTGGACAAGATGCCATAGTATAATATAAGAAGAAGGGCTTTGCAAACAACCCCTTTTTCCACGTGCTTGAAGCTCTACCCCTTCTAGCCCAAACAATCCCATCTTTCTATGTTCTATACAGTAGACCAATAGCTCTTCTTACCGGAATTGCTTTAGGGATTGGATTCGTTACCTTTCAAGCATACTCTTCTGTGCATTTGGTTTGGCATTTGTCCTGCTAACTGCGCATTCAATTCCGAAAGTCAGTGCCACAGTCTCCTCTCTGCATGAATCCCCTTCCGCTTCCCTACCTCCAAGCCTAAAGGCTTCCCTTGTCCCCTTCTTATACTAGTGATTCATTTCCTGCAAACCTTCCACGAACAGGGGATTCTGTAGCACTAAGACTAGCAGGTTTGATTACCCTAAGAACGGTTATCCCGCAAAAGAACCTAAAAAGGCTGGCTCGGCAGATCTGTGGGCATTAAAACAAGAGTTTCAGCGAGTGGCCTTGGCCTTTAAGAGGAAAAGACTAGCTACTTTCGAACAGTTTCCCATCCGGGTAAGAAGTAAGAGTTCAGGCTTCAAAGGCTGGTCTACTTCCTGCTCGATGAGGGTCATCAGGTCGGGTGGTAATATCGGCAAAAAGGCTTTGTCCATTTGCTTCTTTCAAAGAGCAGAATTGACATATTAAAGGATCCTAGTTCGTCGCTTCGATTCCTATTGATTCACCCTGCTCGGACATTAACTCAGCATTCTTCCTACCAGCAGTGCATTCTCAAGCAAGAGAAGGGGCATAGCGGTCAAGCAGGGTCGTAGCGAGAGTAAAAGTAAAACAGGAAAGTGCTAACCCCGGTAAAGCCGCATCTATAGAGAAAAAAATCCCCACAGCTGATTCGAGAACAAGAACCATGGCATTCGATGCAGCCTAGTCTTCCACCGTCTTTGTCCTAACAGCTGAGCCAATAGCTGCGCATTCAATAGCAGCAGCAGGGGATTCTCGGCATTTTAAACTTACTCCCTCCTCGTACATTTCTATTAGATGCTTGAATATCGGCAATCCGAAAGTGCCACACATGGGGACGTCGGCATTCTGATCTTACTTTTACAATTGCTTTAGCTGCTCCGGTATCGGCAGCATTCACTGCTTTATTCCTCAAGTCAGTGCCACAGTTGATGATTCAATTCCTCCTCCCCCGGATCGATCCCCTTTACTTTAGCCAAGGAAAGCTGTTCAATCGCTTCTACCACTCCTACCAGGAACATACTTTCTAGTTCTGGCTTGTGGGGTTGACCTTGCGCTAGATGAAAAAGATAAGAGTTCTACAGCAAGAATATGTCAGTCGTCTTGTGGAAGGCTTGTGCCAGTAACTCTGCCAAGGCATGATCCCACTTTACTTAGTAGGGCTTGAAAGGCTTGAGGGTCTGAAACCAGATTATTCACGCTATCGGCTTCCTTAAGAATATACTTAATATACTTACTCCCAAGTCTCATTCTTGGCCAGAGAACCAGGCGGCCAAGAAAGCTGCAAATCTGATGGTATTGGCTGTTAGACGCTCTTCAAGATAAGGCTTCCTTTCCATCGACTGATTGAACTCCCATAGAGATGGATGACTAACTGCTCCTAGAAAAAAAGCTATACATCAATGGTAGAATTCACTCCCCAATGCCATGACTAAGAACGCTTATAGCTTCACTAGTCTTCCACTAAGTTTACAAGCCGTTCAACTACTGTAATTGACTTCCAAGATCTCAATTTCGGAGTTCACAGGGAATGTGGGTAAGGTGAGTGAGTCATAAAATTCTGGTAGTCCCTAGGCTTAAGGTAAGAGTCTGACTCTACAAGTTCGTCTATCGGCTCAGGTAATCGTTAGATTTCTGATTCACTCGACCTATTTTATACAATACAGTTGCTATTGAGCTTCTTAGCTAATCTTTTGATTGAGCTACTTCGCCCGCCCACGTACTTATACTTATCTTTAAGTAGTAGCTGCTCGTTCCTAAGCGAAAGATATGAGCTATATCGATGACAGGAAGAACAAGAGATCGACGAAGGTTTGAAGACGCGTGAGAGCTGCTTCGCTCGTTATCCGTTTAAACGCTTAGCTTCCTTCCCTTTCTTTGGAATCGAGTGAAAGTTCGATTCCAAAGAAATGAATGAACCAAGCTTCATGCCATAGCCCCTTCTTTCCTACCTGAATCAAGGAAGCCAAACCCTCGTGCCAAAGAATGCGGAATTACATGCCCTATTCCTATACCTAAAAACTCTTCCTGCGTACTTGACTCAAAAGCTTTTGGCTAGGCTTTCAGCCTTCTCTTCTCTGATAGTTCATTCCACCTATGCTAAGAAAACGAGTTCCTGTATTCAACGTAAAGTCAACTCTTTCATCTCCTATTGCTCCAGCTCCTAAGGAATGAGATTAGCTTGATTACGCACCTGATTGACTCTTAGTTACTGAAAGCGCTGATGAACGATCTTCCTTCTTTTAAGATGCAACTCGGATTCCTTCTTCACGGCTTGAAGCCGGATAGCTTGAAGCTTAAGGGCTCTCGGAATTCCCTTTCAAGCTTTCTCGAGTCACCCTAACGTAACGGCTAACAGGAGTTAATTCTTTCAGACTAGCTTGCTTTGATCGCTAGGACTCTGTATCGGCCTAAGGGCATCAGATCGAGTGAATCGGGGATAGTCCCATTTCCTTTTTTCTTCGGATTCCCGTATCGAGTCCTTGAGTTCTTTCTGTCGATGGAGTCAATGCGAGAAGTAGGCGGTAGCCTACCTCGAGTCGATTACGTGTTGGATCCGTCTAAACCGATGTTGCAATCAATGCTTAACAAATAGGATTTAAAGTTGTCTAGTGAAATCCTTCATCGCTTCGGCCATGAGCGGTCCATAGAGCGCTTTCTCCCTATAACCAGCTTTCTATCTCTAACTTGAAGTGCACTTGGATTACAGTCTGTGAGTGAGGATACGTATCGTATGGGGCAGTCGCATGGAGCGAATATATTAACTTAAAAAACGGATTCGTTCGCATAAAGAGAGGCAGGCCATAGCATAGGACATTCAACTGAAAGAATTGATCTCATACGATTGAGCTGCTAGAGGAATCGGCATCGCTACGAGCTTAAGTAATTGTACCAATATTTCTATAAGTATAATCACTATCCGAACAATAATACCTAACATCTAATTGGAAATAATAGATCCCCACCCCGCCCTCATTAAGTAGTCTAAGAGAAGCTCTAATCATGAGTAAATTATGATCGATTTTGATCCAACCCGGCCAGTAGGCTGGGTTTCTACCGGGATAGTTGATACCCCGGTTGATGCTGTGTTTTGCATCATAAGGCGGGAACAGGATTTGAACCTGTAATCTTCAGATCATGAGCCTGATGAGTTGACCATTCCTCTACCCCGCTTCTCTTTCGAACTCCGAAAACTTCGACTTGCATGTGTTAAGCATAACGCTTAATGATTGATCTACCAGATGCTGCAACCTATATTTTAGAATCATACATATGAGCTTCTCAAGTAAGCTTTAATCACTTTCTTTCTATATGTAAATAGTTATTTAGAACCATCCTTATCCATATCTTATTTCCGAATGAAGATAAGCAGATATCCGGTCTTACCTAGTACTCTCGCATATCGGTTGCACTCAACGATCAATGTAACTCTTACTTATTTATTTTCTTAGGAAAATACCCCATTCCGAGCACCCCCTCTACCCACTTCCCCGCATGGTGAATCGGACTCTGTTATATACGCAATTCATTCCATCGATCTGTAAGCAATTTCGCTACTTCGAAAAATCGCTTTTGCACTTGACAAAAATGCCCCTCTTCTCCCCTACTCCCCTCTCTTGCTTTCCTCGCCTTCTCCCATCCCAATTATGCCAGCCTATTTTCTCGTTAATAATGTTACAAGCAACAACGAGCAAACGAAATACGAGATTATGCTAGCAGAAAAGCTCAAACCAAAAGCAATAGACTTTTTCGAATGTATACTCGTTTGAGCCGCCGAATGGCCCAGGAAAAAGCGAAAAATAAGGAATTGCGCCGGACAATTATGGAGCGGCTGTTTGGAGAAGACTCGGAGGACTGAAACGCGGAAACTTGACTTGGTCTTAAATCACGAACATGGGAAGAGAGATTGGATTTCATCGATGAAGAATGGCTTTCACCGCGGAAGGACAAACTGCGGTACGGAGAGACCGCTACAGCTCGGGTGGGGTATTCACTATGCATAGGACACTAATAAGGTAAAAAGAAAGGATCCGGGTTGACGGAAGATGATTTTTACAGGTACCATTTACCACGTAAGGAAAACCTGTGGTTCGAATCCGCAGCGTGGTTAGCCAACGAAAGGTTACACCAGCAGATAGAATGCTACTTCTTTCTGGTCTTACCACTTACCCATTACTTAGATTATTGACTTCACAAAGCGGGAAGGACATCAATCAACATCATTTCTCGGGCAGTTGATTGACTAGTTCCTGCATCTCGGAGTTGAGGAAGCTAGCCCCGACTATCTACTTAGTCTTTCTTCTTAGGACTCTGGGAGAAGACTTCGGGCCTCTCAGGTTGAAGCCGCTTCTAAGCCAATTCAATTACTTCTCTGTAGTACCGGTATAACATCGACTACTAAAAGTAGAAGGGAAGAAAGGTTATCCAGATCCACTAGCCACTTCTTTTGGTCCGGGATAGGAGGATCCACTTGTTGAATCAGACGAAGTGCTGGTACTCGATTCGAAGCAAATGTGGCTGGACGCCGCACTCCTGGCACCTAAAAGTGTGCTTTTTTCGCGTACTCTTTTTCATGTGTGATTTAAAAGGAATGGAGATGTTTTTAGTACAGATCTTTTAAGCGAACCACTATTAAGAGTATTTGATTCAAGATCATCTGATTTGGATGAGAAAAATCCTTTCCATTGCCAGTCAAGCCTGCGAGCCAGTGTCAGTCCTCGCTGAATCGGTCAACCTTCCGGAAAGAAAGTAGTCCATTTTTCTTCTATATTACTGAATCACTCCACTTCGTTAGAATTCGATGTGTTAAGCATATAGCAAAAGTAGCAGAAAGAAGAGAAAGGGGCACTATTCAACATGAGGGACCGTAGGCGATCTAAGGTTGACCGGCTCTCCGGACCCATTTCGGGACACTATTGGAGAGCGCACTGGGCCCGCCGCTTTCTAAGTCGACTCAATGACTAACTGAATAGCCCTTCTTCTCTTACGCAAATACCAGTTTTCCAATCTCTCTTACCAGATGTGCCACGGTGCATTTCCTCTCAATCTCCCCCTGGTCGAGAACCGCTTTCCCGAACCAGATTGATCGAAAACATAGATCGAATTAGATGTGTTAAGCATATCGTATAGAAAGACTAGCGCTGTAAAAGAGAGTCCTATACCCGATCTCTGCTATAAGAATCTCACGATTCAAAGCCTTTAATTTAAGGGTGATTCCCTTCTCGCTACCCTAAACTCAGGTTTTTCAGCTTCAATCTCAACCTCTGGGCAAGAGAATATTCTAGTACCAGCTCTGTCTGACTCTTCAAAGATAGCCCCAGAATCTCTTCATGCCTTTAAGTTTAAGAAAGGGCTTTACCCTCAGTCTGCTAAACCAAAGCATCCTGGCCTCAGGCCAAGCATTAGCATTGGGAGTGGAATTCCCAGCTAGAAGAACCTTTTTGCGGCCCTAAACTCAGGTTTAGAAGCTATTGAATCTGTCTCTGGAAGAAAGTTAGCTCTTAGTCCTCTTTGGACTACTGCATTTACCCACATCCTGGCAACGGGCTAAAGCCCAATGAAGAGGGAAATTCTTGGAACTAGGGAAAAGATGCATTTCTAGGGAATCACTCCAGTTTGAAGCTTCTTCCCTGTCGGCTATTGAGAATGAAAGAAATAGGTAAGATTTTTTCATTTCTTCTCTTGCCTCGGCTTCGCCTTTGGCTTCAAAGCCCTAATTTTGCGAAAAGTCTAGAATTGAATGTGTTAAGCATATAGTTTCTGTAGCTTCTCAAGACTAGCTTTGCTTCATTCTTCAGTCAAAGGAAAGAAAGTAGTCCATTTTTCTTCTATATTCGCCGTAGTTGTCTTTTCTGCCTTAGCCATTCTCCCTCCGCTTAGGAAGCAATGAACTCACTCCAGATCTTTCAATTCCGCAAGTTCAGATTCACCCCCTTTACCCGAAGCGGAGTTTCCCGTCCAACCTCTCTAGGCTGTTTCGGTTTGGGACAATAAGGTGCCATTGAATGCTTTCTCTCACTCCTGATTGAATTATTCCCTCACCGCGGATTTCAAAACCTTTTAGTCAAGCTTCCACTCCGGCCGTCATTGACCTAGGCGGGTGGAGGAAGCAGCCTTCTTTAAAAGAAAGTCATTCCTTCAAGCCGTTCTAGCTAAGAGTCGGAGGCTGGCCGGAGGGAAGAACCAACTTATTTTGAAATGGGATTCTTTTAGATTTAGAAAAGATTAGCTTTTGTTCTCTTATTCCACGCCCTTTTTTATAGCTTTGGATTTTTATTTTGGGTCAATCTCCCTTTCTCATCTGGTCTTGCAGGAGAGTAATTCTTTCTATTCTAGAGTAAAGAAAGGCGGAAAGCAAACCAAACGATTCGTTCCGGCCATTCCCTTCTTCTATCAAAGAAGCAATATATTCTCTTCATCGCTCTAAGATGATTGGTTCTGGTGAGTCCCCGTGACGGTAGAGAATAGAGAATGAGACTTCGCCTAGTGCGCTTTGGAAGAAGCTATAAGAATTGTATGAGCGAAAGTGCCCAAAGCCTCTTTGGAGAGAACCATGTCGAAGGAACTCGGCAAAATGCGAAGTTTTTTCCTGGAAGTTTCAACCTTGTTGACTCGCTCACCTTCAAGTTCAAGAGTCATAAGCTTCCCTCTTTCGCCCAGTTCCTCGATAATCTAGAAAATCGTTTGACTTTGAATGCCGAAGCCCTTGACGGACAAATAAGCTTTCGAAGAATCTATGGTATGGGTTCAGCGAGCACCTTCATTCCATTCACACTGTATCAAGTTCCATCCTTAGTGAGATAGATCAGTTAGAGAATGAATGTTGTACAGAGAGCAGTACAAAAAAAAAAAGTAAATATATACTTTTTACTTCGCACTCTATAACTCTTGCCATATAGACTTCTCTCTTGACTTTCCTTGTGAACTGACTTTGGATCGAAGATTCTTTCTTGATACGTCTGGTCTGTTGAACTGAATGCCGTGGGGCAGGAATGAGAGAAGCAAGCAATATCGGGGGAAAGGGCTTTCCCTTCTCTATGATGAGAAGGGTGCGTTCTATCAATCCGGACTGGTTACTGGACATCATAAACTAGACTTTGACACCTTAGTTCAGACAACATAAAGGGTTAGTCCTGGATGGACAAATAAGAAAGCCTATATACATGGACGTGAGCTAACTCCGGCTGCAAGTCTAAGCACTGGTAAGGGTTAGACCCTAGTCTAGTGTAATATGGAATCCTTCCTACTACTTTTACGAGAAGGCAAGGGTAGAGAAAGCTGCGTAGGATATCATAGAACCGCCAACCCGAGCGGAATAAACAAAGCAGCAACCAATATACAAAGGAAGCTAGAAGAGACGCATACCCTAAGGTAAGGGAGAGTGAGGTGTGGAGTGGATTTGATTGGTGCAAGCCCAAGGTCTCATTCGAAACCAACAGCAGTTCATGCTAGCGACAGCTCAGCTGCAGGAGTGAATTAAGGAAGTCAGTGCCAGTCACCGGACATTCCCTTTTCTTCTTGTTGGATTGATTTCCACTCTCGTAGAGAAAGAGTAGCAGCAATAGTTTGAGTTTGCACCATGATTCCCCCCTCATTCCCGTCCCCCCTTTTTGGTGGCTATCACTACTCCTTGGTAAGGGGGAAAGGGTGAACCCTCTTAAGAGAAGGTCGGGTTGAGTAATCGGGAATCACAGGTTCAAGTATTCGTTCCCGGGCTTTCGACCCGCATCTTTTTCGTCTGTGCTTACCTTATTCCTAGCTAGAAATTATGAGAATAGTACGCCTAGGGACTTCATCAATCCAATCCCTTAAGTGCGAACGGAAGCTTTGCCTTAGCTAAGCCAAAGAAGGAAGTCCGGAGAGGTAAAAGCGCTTTCGCAAGAATGTGAGTCAGGGAGAGGTGATTACGTTTTTTATAGATAGAGTACCACGGCCCCCACACCCCCACTCCGAGGGACGGATCGAATCCTGGGCCACTTCCACCACATCGAGACCGGCTTCGAAGACTGAAATGCTTTACCGATTGGAATGATTTACAAATGCACCTTCTAAGACAAAAGCATAGGCGGAGCTCGCTTGCCTTCAATGGTGAGAGTTTGAAAGAAGGAGTGACTGCTTTCTTTAACAGGAAAGAGAGAGACAGAGCTTCGCTTTCTTAGAGCTACGGATGATGAAGAGCTAGACACCACACTCTTGTATTAGAGCCTTCCTCCTTGTCTTTGCTAGGCGTGAAGAGCAATGGCAAAAAGAGGAGCTAAGGTAAGGATAGACAAGGCAGGTCTTTCTCCCAGGAGATTCCCAGGAAAGCCCTTCACTTTGAATAGAAAAAAAAAGCTCCCTTGACTTCTAAGTTAGCTACTACTAGAAGAGCTAGAAGAAAGATGTAATTTAGCTCAACTGAAATGAGAGGAAGGGTTTCGATCTAATGCGATAAAACCCCTAACTAACTGCCCTTTAGCATGGATTGCTTTGTCTGCCTTCTTAACGGAAAGGGTTCCCCTCAAACCCCGCCTTTTAGAAAAAATGGAAGATTTCAAGGCTAGGACGTTCTAGGAGGAGAACTTCTATCTCTTCTAATTGTCTGATCTGTTTTACATTATATGAAATAAAGATGTTATGTTGTTGAATCGAGAGCAAGATCTAATGATTCAAGAATGGATTGGGCCTTAGAAAGGAAAGGGCCCTCACTATGGATTGACTTTTAATCCCAGAAGATCCATTCTCTACCAGGAACATTGCTTTCAATGCTTCTACCATTGGCCCGGAAGACCACTTCTTTCTATCAATGGCCACAGGACCTTAACGCCCATCCACAGTTAACATAGGTTCAGAAGCGCTCGCTTCATAGCTTCTTTCTAGAGCCAGAGCTACATCTTCCACGACGGGCCTAAAAATAGGCTTGGCTCAAGCACGAGGACATAGGATTTAGAGCTTGCTCAAAACAAAAGAACCCCAGCGTGCTTGGATCGCTTCGATTCTAGCTTTCCTGGATCGTGAACCAAGGGGCTGTGGGGGAGGAAGGGCAGCCTATGATAAGTCAATTCCGCAAGAAAGTAAAAAGGAAAAAGAAGAACCGGAAGTCGGAAGATGACCTTTGGTAGAGGTCTTACGCGGAAGTGATAGTCTAGCACAATCTCAGATTAGGTAGCCCTTGTCGGAGCACCAAAGACTTTTTTTTATAAAAAATAGTAGCAGCCCTAGCTCCATAGCTCGTAGCTCAACCGATTGCAACTAATGGGGCCGGTCAGAAGCTTCTTTACGCTGCTGATACCCGGTGTGGTTCTTACTCGCTTCCCCCTGGTGCGGTGCCTTCTCTTTCTATATAGAATACGTCCAACCAGTCCCCACACGCCCGATCACGAACACAGGTCCCGAAAACCGGGCACAAGTCTAGGACCAAACCAGGCTCCATAGCCCGAGGTCCTGACTCAAGTCAAAAGACCAAATCGGGAGCGAAAGGCGGTGGACATTCTCTTTAAGTAATCAATGGCGCACGAGCGATTAAGCGGGCATCTCCTGATTCGATGCTCTATTGAACTACGGCCGCTCCTACTTTCTTCTTAGTGGTTTGGTACTCCCCTTTTTAAGAAGTAAGAAGGGCTCTTTGTCGCTACAGGAAAGCCAGTGCATGAAGATCTATTCCCCTAGTCCTACGACCTTCCCGCCTAAGGGGGTGGATTGAGGCCTGTAGTTCGTGTTCACTGGCCAAAATGGGGAAATCACACAAGGAAATCAAGTCTAGCTCCACCCGGGCGGTACTTCCACGAAAGAACCATAAAGTCAAAAAGGAACTAGCTCCAACTGCTACTATTCGCGGAACATCTACTTTTAAATGGAACCCCCGCAGGACGAAGCACAGATCAGTAGATATTCGAGTCTAACTGCTTTCACTAATGGAACCCGGTCAAATTGGTATCAAGTCATTTTCCTTCGTCAACGTCAATTGAAATGTGAGAGTTGTCAATTTGTTATGTAATTTTCGGTAGTGCGCTCGTGATAGAGTACTCGCGCAACAGCGCTTACAGAAGCTCGTAGCTATTGTATGCATGGGAGTGAAGAGATATTGATTGCACGAGCTAGCAGATTCGGGAAGAAAGTGAAAGAGACAGAGGACAAGATCAATAGTAGAATAAGGTCCATGCCCTGCTTCTTCTTTGCCCGGTGTTTATTTTATGGTGAGTTCATAGCCGGTCTTACTGAATGCGTAAGCGCAGTGCCTTTCGGAACTCGCTACGCCCCTTATTTATTTTCCCAGTTCAATGTGTGAAAAGCAAACTCTCAAAATTTTTGACCACGGCGAGGTCACCGAGAACACTAAAAAAATCGGCCCCTAATTCTAAATTCGATTAACTTCTGGTTTTGTTTCTCCTTGAGTCCCTGAGCCTCCTCGATGCCATCCTCATTCCTCCTAGCCTTTGAAAAGCTCTTTCTTACTAGTTTAAATACTCAAAAATAGAAGAAAAAGTCGCTGCCAATCGCTTAGTTCCGATTTGATACTTTGATTCATTCTAGCTCTTAGTGATTTAATAAGATATAATATAGAGATGGCTTAGTACACGTGTGACTTATTCCTGTCCGATCGTCTCTTGCCCATGTCTGTTGATCGTGTGCATGCCTTTGCTCGCGCAAAATGCCTTAGTAACCTTGCCCTTTTTGCCTTGCGACTTGCCTCTTTTGTAGCATCTATTAAGTCAACATGCCTGTAAACAGCCGATTCTCTATCTACTGATCGGGGATATCTTATGTGCTTTGTTAACGAAATAAAACAAAAAATCTTTCTCCCTTAGTGTACTCTCGAGCTTTCAGAAAGGATCTTAGCCAAAGGTTGACCGTCTTCGCGAGACCATTTCGGTCTACACATGGCTAGGCACTTTGGTCCTTGCTTTCTCGATCAAACTCTCTGACGTCGAAGAAAGACTTCGAGGAGCAAGGATGATTTGAAATCCTGTATTTTTTTACACTTAACACCAAGCCAATCTTGACTTAAGTAAGTACAAGCAAGGCAATTGACTCTATCAAGAAGGTATGGAACTTCTCGACGCACCTCTTGAAATTCCTTTTTTGCCACATCTCTCTTAGCTTATTTTATAAATAGTTAGCGGTTAGAGGGAAGGATCACTCCTAAATGCAGCCGTTTTCTCTTATATACGATAGACCAACCAAGGTAATCCCGGAAAAGATTGTTTGTACTTGCTTTTTCCGCTTCAATTCTTGCTTGATTGATGCTCTTTAGTTTTGAAGTAGAGGAGACAGATCTAATATTGCAGTCCCCTATTGTCTTAGTCTTAGTAAGGTGGACTGCAGCTTATTCTTCTTCGGACTCGGATGCCTATCTTTCAGCTGTCCTATCTTTCGGGGCAACAGATTCATCCTTGATGTAATTGCCCCGTTTGCATTACTCCTTATTTGCCTGGTCCCTTCTTCTTCTTATGTTTCTCTTTTTTACCTTTCTTCTTCTTACCTTTCGGCTTCTTAGCTATTGTAATTATTCCTTCTTCTTATGTTTCTCATTCTTACTTCTTCTTCTTATGTTTCTCTTTCTTACCTTGACAGACGCTAACCAACATTATTAGGAAGTTAGCTGAGGCTGAGAAAAAACCTAGATGAATTACCAGCCCATGATACAGTTGCCTCTATCGGATGTCCGGCTTAGGGATGGTGATGAGAAAAGGTCCCGGTACTGTCTCTATCATCGGGAGATGGGACACGGCACCGGGTTTTGCACCGAGCTATGGGATCTGAGTGAGGAAAGGAATCAGTCCGGAGAGTTACTGCTATAGGGGAGAGCTGCACAGCTTGAGCAGCAGGAACATTTTGAAGAGGTATGGATCGGGTCCTTGACAGTTGCTGCCTTGGGAGGCCGGGCTTCAGGGTATCCAGGACCTTCCGATGAGGGGACCCTGTATGCGAAGAGTGGATGTCGGATGAGGCCGACGAGTCTGAAGATGAAGAGGAGGATTTTATTAATAGGTAATAGGATGGTCGAGCTTCCCCCCTGCCCTTCATCGGAGGAAGAGAGCTTCTTTGGATAGTCGCTAGGTGATAATGAAAAGCAATCTACCCAGGAAAGAAAGCAGCCATCAAGCCAGATGCGGATGAAATTCTAACAGTTGCGCTTACATCTTTTGATTAGACAACTCCTAGCGCCAAGCTAACTAACTAGGATTCGTTCACATCGGATTTTCTGTCCGTGGGTGCTATCTTCTACTTTTGATTTGACTCTAGGGTTCTGGCTTTCATTTAATCGGCCTAAGGTTTTTATTCCATGTCTTCATGTCTTAAGCCTAGCGCTTAGTCCCTTGTTGTCGGAATAACCGCTTTGAAAAGCCTCCCTTTTCTTCGTTAAATTGCGAGTTGGAAAGCTTTTTGGGGATATTTCCTATAGCCTAACTGGAAGCGCCCACTGGCTTAAGATCTTGTGGGCTTAGCACGCCCCTGTGACGATCGATCTTCAAGCATTAGACAAATACAAATAAATGGATCGTCCCCTTTACTTGATGCGGGAGGGCTTTCGTACCAAACCTGTGGTTGAATGGTGAAAGCATTCCTTGTTCTGACCGCAGCACCATATCTTGACCCTTTTCTCTTATGTTGTGACTGTCACGGTCCGGACTGGCTTGAGAGTGACTTCCTACAACTTTCAGTGATGGAGTGAACTGCAGCTAGCCAGACTGACTGATAGCATTCCGGGAAGGAAAGGGAGACTTAGCATCCGATTCTCGCAATAGACTCTTTCTGATCGTCAATCAGTCTATTGTTCGTTAGAGTCTAACCCGAAAAAATCGTCTCATCGCTGATCTTTCTGCCTCCGACAAGAGCAGTTACGCCTTTTTCTAATCCCGGATAAGCAGCTAAGAGCCTTTCACAGCGGATCTTGCTAACATTAGAGACTCTACTTAGTGAGTTGCCTACCCTCGCTGGTGGACGAGTTTAGTTAGAGGATGGGACGATAGAGCTCAAATCAATCGAATACCGTTCGTGACCTGACCCAGAGCCACTAGGATCAGTCGGTAAGTCTCATCCCGTGCTTGGACTTGGGCACGAAAGGATAGCTATTCCTTGAAATTAGAACAAAGATAGTTTCACTTCGAACGAAAGAACGAAGTCAAAGGGTTCAACTCCCACGTTTCTTGCTTTCCAGTCTCGGGTTAGTTTTCATCTTGAGGGGGTTCGGCACACTGCCGTATTTTGGTCCAGTTATTCGGTCTTTCGTCAACTCGTCAACCTATCTCTCGTCCGCCGCAGGTTCAAGAGCCATAAGTAGAGGGTTGGCTTTCTCAGCACGAAATTGGCTCTCAAGTCGAGGTTCGGAACGTAGCACGGCTGGTCAAAGTCGAAAGGCGAAGCATGCGAAGCACATTAGTTAGGCGAAGCAGTCGGTACACGATTCAATCAAGTCTGTTGCTGGTGCAAGTCAAAGCAGCTAATTCGAGGATCCAAGTCTAGCAATAAGCTAGTGCGAAGGCTAGCTGGTGAAAGTCGATAACGCTTAGTCGGTGACGGTGAAGAAGAAGAAGCCCAATGAAAAACTCGCTTGCGAGGACGCTTTCCAGTGGTAGTTGCGTCAAGCAGCATAAGTGAAACCAACTAAACTATGCGTATTCTACCTTCTTTGACTAACGGCTAGCTCGCCTAATAAACCAACTATTCTAACAGCTGCCTCGGAACAAAGAGAACTATACGGCTTGCTCGGCTTAGAATCAGTTCTCGGCTAGCTGGCTCCAGTGGTCCAAAGAAAGAAGAAGCATAAACTATGCATATGATGAAAACTTAAGCCTATTTGAACCTGGCTTCTCTGCTTGCTTGGAAGAGGTCTAAGCGTCAAGCAGCTAATACTATTCTCAGCTAAGCTATTCTCCTATAAAAATTTTCTATTCGATTCGCTATTCGGTGGTTCCCACGCTGTCCACTAATAGTAGTAATAGCTAAGAAAACTAGAAATTTCGCTACCGCTACCCACGTTTTTCTTTCCTATCTTTCTGACTTAAGAGTGCTGGGTCTTGGTTCGTCTCGAATTGACATTTGTGTCATGCTTAAGACATGCATGTATGCACTAAAAGCAGAGAGTTTTGGTCCAGTTATTCGGAGGTGAGAATCGGGGTGAGAAGAGAATTCCTACTCCTACGTTTACTCTTACGTTTCGGCCCAAGTCAAAGGGCAAGCACGAGGGCTGGTTCAAGGCAAGTCGAATCATAAGTCGAGGAAGAAGAAGTAGAGTAAGTAGTTGGCTTTGCTGTCGAGTCAGTATAATGCTTAGTCGGTGAATAAGCCTTCCCAGGCGTGGAACTCTTGCTTGTTGGACGCTTTCCAGTGATAGTTGCGTCAAGCCGCATAGGCGCTAACCTGATCTAAGGAAAGAGGCAGCTACAGCGGGAGACATGGCCCAACCTAGTTCGAGCTTGCTTCTCTTAGTCCCACCCATGCATATTCTCCAGAACCAGGGGCTAACACCAAAAACCTATTGAAAACCAGGCCTACTGAACCTTGCTCGAAAGTCAAAACCCTTCGCAACGCTTGGAAGTGGAAGTAAACCCTTCCCCTGTCATTAGCCTAAGCCTATGAAAAAGTACGCCCTGCCAGTACCCATTGAAAGTTCAGAAGTCCAGCTCTTTGTCAATACGAACCTACCCTAGCTTGCTTGCCTTCAACTATAGAAGTATTCCGCTTCAACTATCAACTATTCTGATTTCGATTCCACGTTTCAACACAGAAAAAAGGTAGCTAAAGCAATTCCATTCTCAGTCAAGTCTAATCTACGACTTTTTCCGCTTCAACACTTAAGTAAGCACAACACCTTCTAATCGAAGATAATCGAAAGTGGTTCTCTCCTCTCTTTCCGATAGTTCTTTTCTCACGAGGTACGGAACAACTCTCAGAAATCTGCCTTACCACTTCACAAACAAAACAGGTACTTTGGTCCAGTTTTTCGAGGTGCGTGCAGAATCCCTATTTCCCTAGAACGGTTCTCGATAGGTATCCTATCTCTCGGTTATAAAGAATAATTATGATACATGAAGTGTCTAAAGGAAAGATATTCATATAACTCAGCTAAGGCAAGTGAGGTATAGTTAACATCATTGGCGATAAGGAATTCTTCTCGTGTGATAGCAAAAAAGGCCTGTAGGGTCAGTGAAAGCTTTAGTTCCCTTTGATGTAGAACGGCTTTCTCGGCAAGAGTGCCGTTATGGAGGTCTGTGGAAGTCATTCCAAGTGCTCTGATGGGGAATGGATGGAGGGCGTTGATTGGGTAAACTGGAAAGCTGAAAGGTGCTGGCGTCCTTACAGGATGAATCTGTATAGGCCTCGCCCTCCTATTCATTCAAAGTGGGCATAAGCATATGAGTACTCTTTTTTATACGCACTCGATGCTTACGAAATGAACAAAGCATACGACTCGTCTAAGGCAGACGAGGCACCCAAACAGTTTGAATATTACGCTTCTTTTTATCCCTCAGTATTTAGGCCTTTTAGTCGCAACCCGACAGAGAAGTCATTTCAAAAGTCTATCTATAATCCCATCCATATTGAGATATATTTTTGTATTGAATAGTTCTCTTCTTATTGCCTTGTGGTGTGTGACACTTTTTGAATTTCTATCGAGTGAAAGAACCCAACCCACAGGTTGTGAAGCAACTAAGTCCGTAGAGTAAGACCGCCCCCCCCCCCGATCATTCGCTTGTTGTTGGTCTTATTGCTTAGCAATAGTTCAAAATGCACAACTATTGGCAAACATTGCACCTCACAGTCTAATCGCGCTTTACTTTAGACTAATCACCAGGTCTAGCGATAAGCTTCTCAGCTGGCCTTAGCGTAAGAAAGCAGCAAAGCAGACGGACTACAGCAGAAAAGCGACACTGAATCTTAATACCTATCTCTTCTTATTCAAATCAGATATGTTACAGCGTATAAGTGTAAAATCCGACACCATGAGTTCAGAGTCGACAGGAGCGAACAGATAAGAGCTATACCACACACCTGCTGTCTTCTTCCTTCAACCCTGCTACTTAGCATGGAAGGCATTCTCGCAAGAGAAATAAACTTGAGCAATTCGTATTATTATTCCGGGAGCAGAAGTCAAGTCTTTTTTCACAACCATGCTACCACGCCTACCTCTAATTGAGCAATCCTTGTGAATAGCTGAAACAAATCCTACTGCCAAGCTAGTGGGATCGATCTCTTCTACTATTGTCTTTCCTTTGAATCTTGATAACCTTACCCCGAAACAATGCCATGTTGCTTACCTGGTCCCGACATGACTGACTGGGCGAGGAAGAACAGCGGAGGCAACCTCCACTCGGATCAACTACCTTTTCTTTAGAGATGGGAAAGGCAGTTCGTAAGAACTGATAGCCATTTCCCCGCGAGGATGAAATGAATGCCTTTAGAATGCCCTACCCACCAAGACCTATTGCCCTTACTCCAACAGATTCAAAGCGGGTAGATCTTTAGATTAGACAATTCCTACTGCAAAGGCTAGAGAGGCAAGAAGAAGAACATCTTACTCAACAAGAGTTAAGGAAGAGATGCGCCTAGCGGATAGAGAAAGCTTTTCACATTCTCCGATCTATGGGAAAAGAAGACCAAGAAAATCTCGACCTCGACCAAACCAATCTCAAGTAGAAGCCAAGGAAGGACTATCACCGGATTCGTTCAAAAGAACAGATGCCAGACTTCACTAAATCAGTCTATTTCTCCGGGGAGGCAACTCTGATCTTCACGTTACTTACGAGGGCGCCCTAGAACCAGGACCCAATCGACAAGGAAAGGAAAGAAACTCCCCATGGTTGGAAATTCCCCATGGATAGCTTGCCCCAGACCCAGCTTTTGAAGTTGAGCTATAATTAGCTTTGGACCGAGAACCAGCTTTCTCCCGCTTTCAAATTGCTTTTCACTTGCCCGGAGATTTTTCTTCCTGAGCCAAGTACACAAGAGATTGAAGGTGCTCATCTGGGCTGCTCTTCGCTCACTTCTCATGCATTAGCCATAACCTATCGAGTCTTCGGGAGTCAGTCAACTCAACCTTCTTGTATATACTTTAGCTATCTGTATGGTTTGGTAAAGGAAGCAAGTCAAAAAGGCTCAACTAGGTCAAAAAGAGTACCCCTTTCTTTTGAAAACTGCCTATATTGACGACTATATTTCATTTTTTCAAAAGGTATAAGGGGGTACAGGCTATAAGGTAGAGGCTGGCTTGCTTTCAAATGGTGTATAGCTCAGAGAGAAAGAAGATTACAAGAAAGAGGATCCAAGTCGAGAGACTGCACTTGCCCTTGCTTTCTCAAATGATCTTTTTTGAACTAGCTTGAACTCACTTTAAGGTTCTGGTTACACTGCCTCTATACCTACTGGAACTGATGTAAATCTTGATATTACCCTATGTTACGAGCACTGGGAGACTATACACTTTAACTAGGACTGCTCCCAAGACTGGCCAAAAGAAGGCATTATCTTAATAATAAGGCTAGCTTGGAACTTAAGGTATTAAAAAAAAAGTTCTAGATTAAGACTGCCTGGAAGGAAAATCTCCTTATTTTCTTAAAGGGAAATCGAAGGTAGGAAAGATTGATATTCAAGTTACCTGGGGTAAGACTGATAGGCCTTAGCCGTTAGCACGTTATTAAAGGAAAGTTCTTACTCTTAGCCACCCTATCCCTCTTAGGGAAAACTCTTATGCTATTAACCGTTTACTTGGCGCCCTTACATACAGTGGGTAATCTCTTTCTAGTCTCATTTTGACTTCCATCCACTGCAAGTTAACCTGTAAGAGTGGTTAATATGGCCAGTGCTAGCGAGTATTTCATAGTGGGATTTGTAGCAGTAGTTGATAGCCCAGTCCGGGGATAATAAACATAGTATACGTCCCCCAGTGCATTGCGTAGACTGACTAGGTCCTTCCCTTGATCTGAAGGGCTATTATTATCAGTGCTTTCCACATTTATTTTATAAGGAGCTACCGAAAGCTCTTTTTCAAATGGCAAGGAGGAAGGATTATTCAAGTCAAGTTTTAAGTTTTATTTCGACAGGCGAAGAATAATGATTATAAAACTCTGAGTCTGTGGAAGTTTTTCTTTCTTTTATTTCGATGTCGGTCAAGGCTAGTTTCCTCCTTAGTACGAGAGTTCCTATTCTATTAGCTAATTCCCTACTGCTTAGGCAGTCGATACTAATATCAGTTTCTATTGAAGTAGGTCATAGAGTAAGCCCCTTTACTTTAAAGGTCCTACTCCGGGAAAGGCGCAAAATGCCGAGGTACGTAGTCTTGCTGTCGAAAGTTAAATGCTTTTTAAGTGAAATTAATCCTGCTTGTTACTCTTCAAATTTCAAATAAAGAAAGAAAGGTAAATAAAATACATCATATAGAAAGAAAAAAGAAAAGTTCGGCTGTATAGCTATTGCTATGGGTCTTCTTATCCGAGGAATGCTTCACACTGTCAATTGCCTTTTAGTGGCGTACTGAGAAACTGTTCACCTCTCCCCGGTCAATTTTAGGCATAGCATTATAAGTCGAACATTACATCTCGATCAATCTGTTCTTAAGCCTTTACTAACTAATCCTGTGCTTTTGCCAGCGAGTTCTTTTAAAGGCAGTGTATCAGTAGTTCCTTCAGGGAGGGCTAGGCCAGGAGGAAGCACTTTTGAAGGCAAGTAGGGATTCATATTAGACAAGCTAGCAAAAAAAGCCATCAGATCAGTCAAGGAAGAAGCATTATTTATCAATGCAGGAAGGAATCTTGAAAATGAGAATGGGCAACCATAAATATCTCCCAAGGCAAGCAGCTTTCTTTACTCCAGTCTTTATGTCTGTATCCCTCTCCCAAGAGTATCAGTCACTGGATAAGGCAAAAGGGATATCTTCCAGCAAGCCAGTTCAAGATGTATTTTGAATATATAGCTTTTTTACTGCCTATAATCATACTCGCATAACATAACTTTTATTTATCTCCCACTGGATCAAAGGTAGAAGGAATTCAACTAAGACTGGAAGACTAGACAAATTACCTGGGAATTGGCACTCTTTTTCCCTTGAATAGAGCAACTATCAAAGCCAAAGCAAAGCAGCTTTATCAACTTCCCCGGCTTCTCTTAAGACTATATTCTCATCCCCCGAAGGCTTACTTATCCTGCATTACTTGAAGAATAAATCCTGATCTGATGGACTATCAGTCTCAGGGAGACAAGGAGTGGACCTGGCTTGTTCACTTGCTGACCTAGGCCTCTTAGATGTATAAAATAAGATGATAAAACTTCTTGTTTAAAGTCGAAAGATTGGAACTCGATGTAAGCCAACAGCGGCTCAATCTGCAGGGAAAGAGATTCCAATTTTGACTGCTAGCAGAACTGGCACTGCAACAAGCTCGGCTGCACCGAAAAAGAGGCAACTAAAACTCCTCCAAGTTGGCCTGACAACAAGGGTAATTGGCTCCAACTCCATCGAATCACTCGGCTGAATCAAAAAATATGGAAGGCCCTAGGATTGAAACTATAACTTGATTATCCACTGTAAAGTGCAGTAGCACTCGCTCGCAAGGACCCCTAAGAAAAAGAAATGTATCTCTTACTAGCCCTACCCAGGAAAGAATAGGAACTATGCTAAGAAGGGGTCTTCTTTTGGCTATATAATATCCTGCTTTCGCACTAGCTTTCTCCTACTCGCCTAGGAAGGACTTCTCACTCGAAATGCGCAGGAGATTTTAAGATAACTGCTTTGTATGAAGCAGGGGATGGAAGATCCGGGACAGGATCGGATGGAAACCAATGGTTGGTATCGAAAAAGACTAGATGGGCGGAGTGAAGAAAGTAGATGCCTAGGACTTCTAGAAAAAGGTATGACTGAAGGATATTCTGATTCAAGCTCTAAACCAAAGCTAATTCTTTTCTCTATTGTAGCCAACAAAAAGAGAAAACCTACTCGCGGCACACAGGCTATATCCGTTCGAGTTCGAGTAAGAAAAAGAGTATTGAGTTGTCTAACCTCTCCCCCTCTTCTAATAGCCATTACAGTTCTCTTTCTCTTGGGATTCACTCTTATTCATAGATGTTTACATATTAATAATACCACGGAATCTCCCTTCCTTCGGCAGTAGATGAAGGCATGGTGATCAAGAGATTGACTGACTTACCCATTACTCAATGCCTGACCTGAATGTGAATGCCAAATGCCTTCAAGCAAAGAGTAGCGGGAAGAATTTGATATGCACAGAGGATTCACTTCTATTCCGAAACAACCTATTCGTCCTAACACTAACACCGGATAAGGCGCAAACAGCGGATAGCGCGCTTCTATATCATATCTGTAAATTTTTTATTAAAAAGTCAGTCTCTCTTCCTTCAGTCCTTTGAAACTATGTCATATGAACTGTCTCTATTAACTGATCACTAACGGTACACATGCTAGATGTGAGATTCAATACCACAAAAGCTCGATAACACAAAGAGAAAGTCATTTGATTGGATATATCGTTAGGTTGTGCAGAATCAAATCTGCTCTTTTTCTTTCTTTGACCGCATCATCCGATTAAGAATAAGAAAAGAAGCGGAAAATCATTCAAGAACAACACAACATCTGATATTGGATGAAGCAGAATGTTTGCTTTCCTTTCAGTTCAATCAATTACACAATTTTTGACTCCACGAGCTCATCAGTCAAGTGCAGGACGAGCTTTGTCTGCGAAACTGAGTGCTTCCTAGTGACCTTGTTTTTTGTTTTCTTTTGGCGAAGTGTCTTGCGCTAGAATAGAAAAATTCCTCCTCCTGGCCCGACTGGGATTGAATACTTCCTTCGGGTGATCAAACAGAGGTGGCTTGCTTTTTTTTGCTATCTATTATTCTACTCTGTCGGGTCTAGTAGACTGCTTTCTTTCATGCAGCATTGGCCGGTGTAAAGTCTAGATGTTTTTGTCACGACACTCTTTTTTTTTTTTCTTAGCCTTGAACCTAAAGTCTTGAGCCTAGTGGGCCCATATTGGTAGAAATCTCATTCTTCACTCTCCCATGAGCAAATGAATTGGTGCTTGCCCTTGTCTTCATTCACTTTTGAGCTCATCAGAGGAAAAATCTCCTTATCGTTGGCAATCCCCATCTAAATCGTCGGTATAAAGATAGATTCAACCAACAGGCACATCCTTAGAGGAGACCAAAGGAAAGAGGATTGTAATGGATTGTTTAATGCCTCGACCAGATGAGGCTATGGAATGAATAGGTTTTGTCCGTTTAATCACTCTTAGCCGGTTCCTTAAGTTTCCACTATTGAACATGTGAATCCTCTAAGATCAAGTATCTATCTCTGGGAGGGCTCCTTTCGCCAATAATACGGTATTCTCTTTCAGACCCTCACTCTCCGGTATTCATCTCCTCCGCATGCATAAAAAAATCGCAGATTGCGGACGGAAGTGGTACGGTGGACAATGACGATCGTGACTGGCGTTTGTCCTATACAGAATAACTTCTAGTGGAAGTGGGGCGAGTTTGCTATTGCCTTGGTCCGGAAGGTGCCTCTACGAATAGGTATACTACTACGATTATCCATTTCTGGTAATGTCGGGGAGGAAGTTCGGGCTGGCCTAATTTGCTTTATCAACAGAATGGGGATCTCTCCCAATCCTTTTCAAGTAGACTCTTTGCTTCGAAACTTTTTTCCATACGTAAATGGTTCATGGGGACTACGAAAACTTCCATCTTGTGGCCATCTTTTGGGATCCTCTTGCCCCTTCTTTCGTTTTTATGGTTAGCCATCGGTCGTAGAAACAATATCTTTCGACAGGAGACTCTACCTCTGATTCATTTCTGTCTCTTGCAACACACCTCTCAAGAAGATGCGTTTACGCAGAACGAACGATTCAAGTTTCGCATCTCTTGTCTCACAGCTTCTTCCTCTGAAGCAATTGCTGAATCGAATGTCTCAGGTGCGGGTCAATTACCTCTATTTCAGTAGTTGTAGGAGCATCTTGCGAGAAGAGAATGTTTTGATAGAATCAAGAAAGAGTACTCGAGATTCTCAAAGAGCACCTTCCACTTGAAAGCTATGCGTTAGGGAAAGACCAAGATCGTAGGCATTGCTTTCACGTGGGTTGATCGGAAAAGAATTCCCATAGGGGGCCCCGGAATCGATGTTTTGTATGCAAGAGCTACTATGTCGAGTCTTCCGCGATAACTGATGTCAGAATGCTCTCCATAAACCATTTCGGGATATCGGCAGTTGGATTTTCCTCTCGAATTCGGCTCACTAACAATCACACGAAAGAGTCGACCAAGCACGTGACACGCTAGGGACAGATTTCAGAAAGATGGGCTCTTTCAGACCCTGACATCGGATCGAAAGCCGGATGCCGATTCTCTTCACTAGCCGAGTCATTGAGGAAAGCAGATTCGAAGCTATAGTGCCGCTACGCTAGCGCGGATACAGATGCTTGTCTTCGCCCGTTCTCTTTCTATGCTGACTGGGACTGGGAGGTCTCTCGACGTACTTCCTTCTTGCTTTGACACTAGCACAGGACGGTGGGGTCAGAAGAAGCTCGCTGCCGGAGAGAAGGAAGGACAGTGCTAAAGAAAGGTTTGGAATCTGGGGCCCCCTTCTAGGGATGAGGAAGGAACAAGGTGAGACGAGAAGACCTGTCACAGGTTGGGGAGGAAAACTGAGAGGCGAAAGCTCTCGCATCAAAGCTGTTGGGAAGGAACCTCTTGCTTCACCTACTACTACGTGGACAGATAGATGAACGAAACTCTACTGACTACTCCACGCTAACCTGTGTGCTACCGCTTCCATGCTCGCTCACTGAAACTCTTGCGCTAGATTACGCTTCGCTTAACTCTCGGGATGGAATGGAAAGATCTAGTAGTTCCATGTCGAGTATTGAAAGAAGAAAGCACGCGCAAGAAGACTGCCTGTGACTCCCACTGGCACATATTGACAGATCGGTTACACCTCTACTATTGAAAAAATGACTGATCAAGCAGACCCCGCTTCGCTGCTCTTGTCTCTGTCACCAGCTTTTCAGATCTCTATTGCCATGAAGGAACATCTCTACAGCACGAGAGCGGCATATCGCGGGTCAAAGACCTTTGGTCCCTGTCCGTTGACGGAAAAGAGAAACGGCTTGTGAAAGGATTGCTGTCAAGCTCGACTCTTAAGCATCAAGATCGCATGTTGGATCACTGCCAACGGATCATCATATAGCATGATTCAAACTCCTACCGCTTCGCTAGTGAACTATCCACTTCTGCTGTAAAAACGAATATCCATGCTGATCTTGACCTGACACGAGCTATTGAAGCTCTCTTCCTAGCCCAACACCGCTTCCTGGACGAATCGGAGAGCTTCTACAGGAGTTTTTTGACATCACGCCGAAGGAGTTGCCGAACGGATTACCTCCTATTAGGGACATCCAACACCAAATTTACCTAATCCCCGGTTCCACGCTACCAAACCGGGCAGCATATAGGATGAGCCCAGCGGAGCATGAAGAGCTGAGGCGACACGTGATGTAGTTGGTTCGAAAGGAGCTTATTCGCGAGAGCATGAGCCCTTGTGCTGTACCTGCATTACTAACACCTAAGAAGGATGGCACCTGGAGGATGTGCATTGATAGTCGAGCCATCAACAAAATCACAATTATATCAATTGTAGGAAGAAAAATAACCAAGAGTAGATAGGGAGTTCTCGAAGAGAAAGCAGAGCCGAGAGAAGAAAGTGAAATGGAATCTTCGTTTTTCCAGCGGCGAGACGATCAAAGATAGATAGGCTGGTCGGGAAAGCCCCGACTCCTATAAAGTTTTTGTGATGATAGGGCCTAATTCAATGGAAAGACCGGAAGGAAGGGGAGAGTTGATGGATGGCCTACCAACTCAGCTAACCCCTACTTAGTTTGACTAAAAAGCCCTAAAACTAGTAAGTCCGGTGTGACGCCATCAGACTCCCCCGGTTACTTTACCAACTTGATGTAACCAACTTCCTGAAAGTGGAGAAAGGCTCGAGGAAGGTTTCTTTCTAGTCTTGATATTGAGACGAGTCAGGTTCAGTGAAAGCCCTGGAGAAAGCTATTCCACCCTTTTCTTATAGCATAGCTGCTACTTAACTTTACTGCTGCTCCTTTAGCCTCTACAACATTTCACTGTACTATTAAGTTGAGTCAAGTAGCTTTCCCGGACACTGCTCAACTGGTCGGGTATTGGGGTCATTTTCTCACTTTCAAATCGCCCTATTTAGTAAGTTGGGAAGAGGTCTTCCTTCTCTTGTCTTCTTTCTGAAATCGTCTTTCCTCACCTAGCTGCCCAGTTCGAAGCAAGAAATCAACTAGTCCGAAAGGAAGGGAAGGGAAGAGAGTCGTAAAGCCAAGAAAAGAGGAAGAAAGCCTAAAGCCATGAACTGGAATTGACAAAAGAAAGAGCAGGTCCGGGACTGATAGTCTCGTAAAGTAAAAGTCAAACATAATAGCAGTCTAAAAGCTGAAAACTTAAAGCCAAGGCAAGTAAGGAAGCTATTTAGTTAGTGCCAGTAGTCTAGTCAAAAGCAATAAGGCAGGAAAAGAAGCTAGCTCATTAGTGCCAAAAGCGGAAAGCAAGCATGGAGAATGACGGCAAGGCAGCTAAAAAAAAGCGTAGTAGCGGCGAGCGAAATGGTTAAAGATTTTTATCGAGGGTATGAAGGCTAGGCAAGACTTTTCTTTTCCGCGGATGATCCTGAGTATTTAGCTTTTTCTTGAAAAGGAGAATTCCGAGAAAAATGCCCCCAGCATAGCATCCTTGATGGTTCGAAGATGTTTTGCTGCTTTCATTTCCCCGCTGCCCCATGCACTAAAGTTACTTCCGATCTTGAAAATGAAAACTTTAACCAATGACCGATTTCTTGAGACGATAGACGGAATTTCTTGAAAAGAGTAAAGAATTTGAGATCTTTAAGAGTTTAAGATCTTAAGATCTGTAGCAATTCTGACTTCTATACTAACTATCTATTTCACTCTCTATGTGGTCGTAGTTTCCCGTATTCTCCGACAGGGATATTGATTTGATATGTATTAGCCCCAAGCCCTCTCTCCGATCCATGTCGGCGTATGCATCATGCATACTATTACTAAGTGAAAGGGGGACTCTTTACTTTTTGTCTTTCTTCATAGCATAAGAAAAACGAGCATCCATCTCGGAGAACCAGCACGTTGTCTTACTTTTGCTTTCCTTTCGATTTCGATCTAAATCCTGGAAAAAAGGGCTTTCATTCAATACGATATTCTTTCTCGAAAACTCAGAAACCAAGAAGTCTTTTCGAGATGCTACCTGAACGGCTACCTAAGTTCTTATTAGAACAAGGCAATAAGCCCATGACTTAAAGACTTTTTTTCCTATTAGGACTTCAGATGCATTCTTATAACGCCCATCTTATGGATCGGTAAACCCAGTATGCCCTGCCTACTAAAAAGTAAAACCAGTACACTGGTCGGTTGAAGAAGAAGAAGGCACTTTCGTGCTACTAGCTTACTAAGCTTCTTTCCCTCTATCTCCACGAAAAGTACAAGTAACTCCAGACGCTTTCTCATTAGCTCATTGTATTCGTCTTAGATAATTCGGATTGGAAACAAATCGACATACAGGTACTACACGGGCGGAGCTAGAGTATTTTGTAACAAAGGGCTCCTGAGGTGCTAGCCGCCCTCTCGGGCTACACTTATACAGCCAGGCCAAACATAGTGTGATTCGCCTAGCTGGGTGATACCTTTTGGAATAGATTCCACCCAGACTTACTAGAATGCCACTTATTTCCTTTAAGGGGGTGAGCTAGGTCTTACAACACACAGTGTTGACCGCTCCTCAATTCTGACTTTCGACGGGAACAAGGAACGATTGCAGCGATCACACCAAGGTCTTCCGTCGGATAGGGGCAGGCATTTTTCTCCATTAAAGTAAGGGGCTTTACTATACGTTCTTTCGCCTTCTCTCGGCTCCTAACAGCCTTACAGAATGAAGTCCATATTAATAAAAGATCAAAGATGAGAAGCTTAAAGCCAGGTATTCGCTTCAGTCTTCAGCCGGACATTGCGGTTGGGTGAAATCCAATCCTTCTGGTCTCTTTCTCACCCGCTTCTTTGTTTTCTTTGTCATTCCACTTTACCAGAGGAGTGGGAGTGGTTTCTGTTTGAAGGATAATAAAAATTTCCTTTTTTTCGATCTACTTCCTAAATGTACAGCTGGGCTGGGAGAGGACTTGTTCCCCTAACAGAGCAGACCAGCAAGTCTCGAAGATATGATAACAAGATGCTCGGGCTAAGGTTCCAGGATAACGACTAGCTTTCCGCCTAAGGGCTAACTGAACTTGCTTTCTCCCGGGATTCTCTTATCTAAGCATTTGCCTGAAAGCGCTTACTCAATGCCAAACTCTCTAACCTAAGAGCGGATCTCGGCTTACAAATGCCAAAGCTGTCAATCCCATTCTTTGTGGATAAAAGTACACTACCCCGTCTTCGGCTTGCCTGTAACCTTCTGCTTGCTTGGCTACAGTAACTCCTATTAGGTCACGAACTTCCTTAACTTAAGAGAGCGGGTACCCCTTATTTGATTTGCTGACAGTTGCCCCTGATTTTCTTGTTAATTCCTTCGTGCCCTCAGGCAAGGGTCTCTCATCCATCCAGAGAGAGAGGGAGAGACAACGGAATAAACCTATTCGTCATAAAGATATAGAAACCAGGGAAAGGGGGATTCTCCTCACAAGAATACACGGAATAGATAGACGCTAAACGATTCCAATCTTAAGGATCAGTTTCAAGCATAGACGCCTTCTCCACCCACAATTGGACTCAACAATCTCTTTTATCATAAGAAAGGGAACAGGGGACTTAGGGTTTCAGCGTGCCAAATCCCATCCCTTCCCCCGTAGAGTAGAGTACCCGTATCCTGTCTTTCTGGCATATCTCTCTTTTTGTGCCTAGACATCTGATAATGGATGCCCATTCCCGGGATTTCTGCCATGATATTGAATAGAATAGCGGACTTTCTTTCTGAGGTGTGGTCTATCCGAATAGCTAGAAGCAGAGCGATAAGAAGAAGAGCGGTGGGTTTCCAAGAACCGGAGATGGTGTTCTCTATATACGGAACAGCACGAACAATCCTTGACCTTTCGATTGAGGGTCTTCAGCAGTGGGCTTTCCATAAGGTAGGAGGTGATTGAAAAAGGGGAAGCCCAAAAAGGCATACGAGTTCGTTTGATAACCGCACAGGAACGCGAATGTCTACGAGAGGCGATATTTGATTACCGCAGGACGTAAACAACAGATAGTGAGTCTTCTACCTCTCGGTGCATTCTTTCCTGGACCCTTCGCTTTTACTAAGCTAAGGCGATTTGAAGAGGCTGAATCTAAATAGGAAAAGTAGTAAAGAGGCGGGCACTGAGACATCAAAATCAACATATGAATCGGGATCCGTATAGTAGATAGGAGGTTTTTTTCCAGATTCTGTTCCCTTTAAAAGGTCTCTGGTCTTGCCTTTGATCTTTCAGGCAAGGCTCGACATAGTTGAGGAAGAGCAAGCACAAGAAGCTGCTGCTAAGCCCGTAGAACCAAGCCTGGCAGGGCGCACCAAGGAACTCAGACTGTATAACAGCAACCAGATAAGAACCCAGAGCCCGTTAAGTCTGAAAAGATTGTTGTTGAGAAGCCAAGTGAGAAACAAGCACCTCAAACCCCTTTTACATCACTGTGCACATGGACGGTTGCCCAGTTTCAAGAGTGCTTGTGGATAACGGTGCTTCCCTTCCTTCCCAGTGGAGGCAACTACTGAACTGACTGTCTTAACTAGGATCCCTTCTATGAAAAGGATTTCCTCAATTAACTTACGAGAGAAGAAATAGTTATGCACTTACTAACTCTTCGGATTGACTTAGTTGAGTAGTGCTGATCTCGCCTTCTCATTCCTGTAGCGAGTGCCCTCATGGGTGTGTTGTGTGATGAAGTCTCTTCTTTTCCCTTTTATTCTACTGTAATAGGGCTTGATGTAGATAGTCCAATAGTCCAGTAGAGGCGGCTACTTCTCTTATCTTATTGTATTTCGATGATCTTTTCTTACCGGAAGAGGCAAGGAAGGACCGACCTAAAAATGAACACATTAATGTATGGGAAAGGGGATAGCCTGAAAGGAATATTTATTCATAGGAAAAGACTCTATAGGCATATGCTGAGGCTTAAACTTATTAAAAGAAGGAGTCCCGCAAACAGGAAGTGAAATGGTCTAAGTTTGATTTGCCAAGGTGGGAAGGAGTATATCAACTCTAGAGAATACTGCAGAACTCGCAATGGCTTACAGTAGGTCTGCTTATGGATAGACAACTACAATTGGAACAGGTCCAGAAGAAGAAGGAATTTAAGGGGGCTGGCCGGAGGGACAAGAGAGATGAAACCTCCTACCAATCAATCTATTCCCAAGCCGTGGGTTACTGGCCCTGCTTTTGGTTGCCTACTAGCTCCTACCACCCATTCCACCTCGTATATTATTCGCACGCATGCACCTGTACTCTTTATATTAGAGCATTCACTTCTATTAGGATCCGCTTAACATCCTAACCAACCACCGAAAAGCTACACACGTTATGTTACTACCGCCGCCGGTAATGGAAGACTATACCTCTCAAGTCTAATGCCAGAAGATGTATTCACAGACTGGGGTGCGTGCCTCTTCCCCACCAAAGGAACTCTCGACCCTGGACAAGGCCGTCATCACAATGCCTATTACCATCAGAGATCCCAAGAGACTTACATTTGTTTGATGCTTTCAACTTCACCTCGACTAGAAGAAAGAAGCCTAGAAGCAAGCACAGGATATTATTCAAATATTAATTGCAAGCACAGGATATTATTCAAATATTAATTGCAAGCACAGGAAGGATATTATAATATTATTCAAATATTAATTGCACAGGATATTCATATTAAAGGCATATTAATTGCATATTATAAAAAATTGTTTTTTATAAAACACCGTGTTTTTTGGCTGTTTTACTTTTTCCTTCGGGGAGCTCATTTCAAATGTCCAACTTTCATGAAACCCCGTAAAAATCGATTAAATTCAACAATTTTTGACCCAATTTTTTATAATATGCCTATGAATCCAATTTACCTTACCGAAACCAAGAAAGAAATGGGAAAAAGCAATAAGGCACCTACGGACTATCATTGAACACAAACCCCATTTCGAATTCTTGCCGGTTTACTGTTGATCTTATCTGCTTCCTGGTGCCCTCTCTAGGCCTTTTGTCGAGTGACTTCGTTCCTCGTCACGAAGACTTATACCGCTAGCTAACAGAATGATTACACGAATGCGTGAGTTATATTGAGTACTACACAACTGAATAGCCCTCTCTGTTCTCCGGATTTGGAAATTCTTTACCGAGTGGTCCAATAATCCCAGCCGATAAATCCCTAATTGTATCTAGAAGTTTCTCGCTTTGCTACCGTTAGAATACAAGGGCTAAGGGCTCTAGCCTAGTTTTGGCATTAGCTATTGTTTGCATGTAAAAAGCATCTTTTCCCTAGTCCGTTAGGACCTGGAGCCGGAGTGGGAGAAAATCTCTCTTCTTACCAGGAGCATTTTTGAGTCCATATCCAGTTAGAGGACCGGGAACTCTGGCGGTTATTCTGCCCACGCGGAAGTGCGGTTCGCTTTCCGGGTGAGGTTTAATAAAAAAGTCAAGTAGGACAGCGGTGACCGCGAATGGCTATAGTTCGTCACTCGCAGTATAAAAAGAAGTAAGGAGCTTTCCTAAGCTAAAGCGCTTTCTAGTTTGAGAGATGGAAATGCCTAATCAAGTAGCCAAGAAGAATCGATTTAGGAGGGACCAGCTCCAGAGGAAATGAATTTAGGAAGGATCCGATCCCAAGTGACATTGAATCAGTTGGGGGGATAAGCGCTGCTATTTCAGCAGTTGGTGTTGGAGGAGTGAATGCCAGTCGAAGCATCTATGACTTAATACCGAATTTCCCATAGAAAGGCTCGATCCCGCGCAAGGGAATTGATTTAGGTAGGTAAAGGCTCAAGGCCGAGCTCTTCAATATTGGCAACCCCAGCAGCAAGCCTAGCCCTTAAAGCTTTGAAGCCGTAGCTAGCTAGACTAATGGAGCAGATTCATCTGCGGCCTCTGGTGGGATTGATGCTAGTAGTATGTTCTTTACTTTATATACGAAAAATTTAGACTCTAGAATATCAATTCTAATTGAAATCGCTTTTTTCACAGCTGAGTGAATTCCGAAAGGATAAGAGGCAGTGTCGGAAAGAAAAGCTTTCACGTGGCAATCGAGCTGACAAGGCATGTAAATGGCGGTATGCTAAGCACTCAGGTTGCTTTCTCTTCTATCGGGCGTAGGTCCGGAGTTCCCCATGGAACGACAGGATTTCAGAAACCTACGTTCTTTCTCGTCTCGAGTTGAGCTTGCCCCCCACAGTCTTGAACAGAAAAAGTCAACCCTTACTCTACCCCAAAACCGGTAATACGCTCAATAATAAAAAAAGAAAAGCCATCTTTCTACTCAGAGGAAAGAATACCTTTTATTTGAAAAGAAAGATAGAGATGCTTAACATTTTGGGTAATAACCGCAGGGTTCAAATGGTAATAATGTCTCCCATCTCCACCATTGGCAAATGCCTCCCCATCCCTACCATGGGCGAAAGCCCCCCATCTCTACCATTGGGAATGTTGATTTAGGTTTGAATTTGACATTCTATCGGAATCTTACCTATACTACTAAAGAAGATAAGATGTGTCTAACAGAGGGAAAGCCGGGCACCAGGAGCAAGAGAAAGAGATTCGGAAGCGGCCTCTACTTCTAGTCTGTTTGCGAAGGCTAGAAGTACCTTGAAGATTTGACAGATTCTCGATTCCGCTTTAAAAAAGCTATAGCCTTTCCGGGGAATGAAAATCTAGAGACTAGAGTATGCCCGGCTGAAAGGAGAGAAGAAAGAACGGACTTTTGTAGGAGAAGAGAAGAAGTAAGGCTAACCAACTCGGAATCTGCCTCTGATCGAAGAGTTATCCTATTCTATTATTTATTCCCGCCTGCCCCTTTGTCTGTCTGGTAAGGAGTTGTTACTGAATCTCCGCCCCTTCCTTCGGTTCGGGAGAATATTCTGTATTCTCGACCAAAGAGGGTATATGTAAAAATCTAGAGCGATCGGGTGAGGGAATACGCAGTAACTCGACCAAAGAACAAAGAAGGGTTCAGAAGTTTAAATAGATAATAAGTGAAGAAAGGAAGTGAAGATTCCTATTCCTCGTTCGAGTGTTCCGTTTTGTAAGAACTCTTAACGTAAGAAATTAAATAAGAGAAGAAGGTTCCTGTAGACCCTTTCTAGAAGCATTAGCCGGTTGGGAAGTCAATTCCTTGTTGCAAGTCAACTCATTCACCTTTCCCTTACTTTTTCAAGTCAACTACCTTTCTCGTTGGGGCTTACAATTAACGCTTTACCTTTTCTCGGACAAAGGCTGATGCCAGCTAAAGATTGAATCGGAAAGGCATGTGAGGGGTCGGCATTTTCCTCTTTATCTGATGATAAGTTGAGGTACTGTCGCCAACTACCCGAGTCAGCTTAATAAATTTGTGTTGAATAGGATCCGGCATCACCCTGTGCGGCCCTTGGTTAACTGCCTCGTTTCCTCCCGTCATATTCATTATCGTTTCGTTACAGATCCCGAAAGCGCCTAGAATCAAAACCAAAGGGAGATGGCTAATAGATTGACTTGCTTTTTACCTCTCGTATTCGGCAGAAGTAAATGGGAGGACCAGGAGCAGCAACAGGCACAAGCAACACCAGAAAAAGAAATCGGAATAGGCATATTAGTAAGTAGTCGTATATCCCAAAAAACTCCTTGGTGAGCCGGGTCTCGGGATAATAGGGGGTAAACAGGACATCTTACTCTACGAGATTATGGAGTGCGGATATGAAAGCTGCATGCGCCTCGGATAAACCGATGTGTAGGCTTATTCCGTGTCCCGCGATCGCTCTGGACTAAGGGGCGAAGCGAAAGCTTTACAATAGACCTAGATCCGAGCTAGCCGGGTATTCACTGATTGAAAGTCTATGATTGTCTGCTATGAGTAGAGAGGAGAGGTGAGAGGTAAGGATTCACATAGGATTTTTCTTTCTCGATGGGGGAAAGCTTAAGAGAGTGGTCAAGCCAAGAAGAATCGGGTGGGAGCATTCGACTTCATCAGTCGGGTTCGCTTTCCCTTCTGTCTGTGCTAGCTAGGCTAAGCTAAGTCTAAGTCTTGCTGCTTTAGTGGAGCCGGTGGCTTGACAAAGAGAGTACGGGAAGAATTCATTCCTATGCGTCCGCAGCTAATGAATCTGATGCCATTGATTCTGTTGTAATGCTAGCGAAAGGCTTTAAAAAAATACCTGGCTCAAGCCTCAAGGGAATGGGAATAAACTGGCTTTCTTCTCCTAGTTGGCTATGGGGCATGGGAGAGAGAGTGATTATAGAATGTCTTTCAGCTAGTGTTTAAATAAGCGCTGCACGAATGGAATCTTTGACGCACAGTCCCTGAGATTCTATATCTAATCGGCCAAGGAGCTCAGTGAACCCCAGTAGCAGTCGCTACCCCATGACTGTTAGTGAGAACCGTAGATTGAATGACTTTTCCCTCGACTGGACTTGAACTTATACTATGAAGAAGAGGCGCTATCCCAATGGGTGCAGGATCGACTTCAACCAACTTAGGGCGGAGCAAACAATCAAGCCATGAAGCAAGTGTAGTTGTAGTGAGCAGAGTCTGGAAACTAAGCTCTAAAACCTGATGTTCATCCACTCGTTGACTCAGCCCTTAGTAGGCGCGCAGACAGAAATGATAGTAATCTTGCCTCAACGTGGAGGCTTCTCTCCCGGTGTTCATTGACTTTTTGCTTATGTTGAATGACTTCATGACCCCGAAAGCAGCATTCCAAGTATCAGTCCCTTTGCTGCTGCTTACATAGTGTTCGCCGATGCCTTAAAGAAAGCGGCAAGTCAATTAGAATAGTGAGTGGGTTCCTCGCGCTTTGTTGAGTGCTTTTAAGCTCACTCATCTTCTTCCTGACCTTATTCTCGAGTAGGAATGGTTCTCGCTAATAAAGATATTTCATCAGCCTGAAATTTCTTTCAAGCTGATGAAGGAAGGGCGAAAATCAAGCTCTAAGTTCGGTAAGGATGTCTATAGTAAGAGAGAAAAAAGCCTTTGCTTATTATAATGGAGAAAAAAAGCCCTTCGTTGCATTGGTCTTTTAAGGAGCTTTTCATGCATGTTTGTTTATGGCTTGCCGGGAACAAGTCATAGGTTAAAGCTCGCGCTAAAGCAATTCTTTCCCCCGTACCACTGGCAAAAGGTGCAGTCGAACAACTTCCCATTGGTTGGTAAGGGGTACCAGGTTTGCTTGCCCTCGGTTTCGATGCTTTCTCTCTTTGGCTCCTGCAGAAAGCAATGAAATTGTTGGTGAGAACTTCTTTTACACATAAAGCCGAATCTTGTTTGTGTTGGCGAAAAGTGGAACTCATTGGCTAAACAGGTTTGTGTTCCGCTTTGACTTGGGAAAGAGACCAGCTCTAAACCACTTTCTAAATGAACTAGGTTCCGTCCCAGAGCATACCTAGGAAAGGCTGAAACATAGCTTAAGTGTCGAATTCGGTATGTAACTCCTAGCGGCGCTAAAGCTAAAGCAATTTCCGCTTCTCTTGTTCCCATTCAAGCTAGTGTTCTGGTTCCTGCGAAATAAGGTTTTGCTGCCCCAATCTCTGCTATAGTGAGATGAAAAAGCATTTAAGTAAGGGGATTCGTTGGATCCTAAACGTGCTTTATCAGCTGAAAGAGCGGCCTCTGAGACAAAGATTAGTGCATAGGATGCGGATACTCATCCCTTTCTCTTGGGCCCAGATTACCCTCTTCAAAAGGAAACCTAAAGCAAAGCATCCTGGTCAATTACATCGAGCCTAGCGTTAAGGGACCCAGGAGAGCAGGAAGAAGGTATGCTGTAAGAGAAGTTTCCCGCACCTATTCGATTCACCGGATTCTGGGACACTCTTAGTGCTTTTGAAGCTGAAATTTCGGCCTCTGGAAGAAAGTTAGCTCTTAGTCCTCTCCGCTCACACATAGCCAATTCTTCACATGCGCTGCTGCGCACCCTTTGCTAACAGAAGGGAAGCGGAAAGAAGGATTTCTAGAAAGATAACTGGGAATATTCAGTCGAAAGGTATTGAAAACCAAATCAACGCTACGCCCCTGCCCGAAACAACTTTTTAAAGGTAAAGAAAGGGCTACGCTCCAAAGGAATCTTTCCCAGGATCTTTCAGATCTGGTATCAAAACCAGGATCTGGTTTCAAACCCAGGATCTGATCGAAAACCTCTGAAAGGGGCGTAGCGGCTACGCACAATCAACGCTACGCCCCTTTGTCTGCTCGAAACCTAGAGTAAAGCATCCTGGCCTACGGCATTGAGAAAGAGGGCAAAGCAAACCTCTTCCTCTTATGGTACCCCTTCTCTTTGGGAAAGGGAGTTGGAATTGGTTCCCTATAAGACTTACGGGGCGAGGGTACTCTCTTGAGTTGGGGGTTTCTTCCCATTTTCATTGTTTAAAATAAGTGAATTTATCCAGTTGCCATCTCTTCACCATGTTTGGATGAGACCTTTTCTTTCGAAGCAGATTAGGCATTGATGGATCGTCTCACTTGCCTGCGAACATAGCGAAAAACTATTCAAATTGAGCTAACGGTAAAGTCAGCTACGTGAAAGAAAGCCTATCTTCTATGGGGCAGCTATTTCCGTACCGGGAAGCAGTTAAGGTGTCAAAGTGCGGCACTAATCAATCTCGTCAGTCTGGAGATTTTTCTCATAAAAGGATCTGACCACTCTGTTCCAACCACCCCTCAAACGAAAGTTTCATGAGCTTGGAACTTTCAAGTATTAATGAGCTAACGGATTTTTCGTTGAGCATCTCGGGGGGGATATGCCGAACAACAGCTCCACCGACCCCCGATGGGGCTCCGGCAAGTCAATTGTTGTTCGATCATTGACAAGGTTCAAAGAAAGGGTGGGCCATTGATACCTTGCTGTCGCCTGAAAGTGGAGGATCTTCTTTAAGTCGATCATACGTTGTCTCCCTAACGGGAGAGCTCCACTTAACCCCTCGTCAAAACTAAAATGAAGGAAGAGTGGGTACTAGTTATCTTAGGTCTTAACCAAAGCGAGCAGTCACGGTCGGGTGAACTGAGAACTTTCTTTACTAAGAAACTGGATACCTTACTACTTCAAACCAATACTACACTTTACTTCACGCCTGTCGGCTAAACCAGTAGCAGAACCAACAAAGCAAGCTTTCCTACCCATCAGTTAAGTTACCTTATTCGCGAGAGTTTTGACTGTTCCTACTTTGAAAACCAATCATGAGACGATCTATAATACGCTATTCTTTCTTTGATTCGACAGCGCACAAGGAAAGGGCAGTGCCCCACCAGGTCGTTCGTACCTTTCTTTAGCTCAACTTGAGCAGCACTTCCATTCCAGAAATGGAACTAATCATCCATATCCACACCAATCAGGTGGCCTAGCGAAAACCTCACCGTTGGCTGGCTTGCAGTTCGTTGCGTTGGAGACTCGAATCGGGAAGGGAAGTTAGATTTCCAGCGTAGGGAAAAGACAGACATAATGATTGTGAGAGTCGCGATCTTAACAGATCCACAATGGTGCATCAATTGATTCCCAGTGAAAAAGAATCTCATAGAATGAAGTGAGATTGGGTGTCGAAGAGCAAAGAAGAAAGTCACTGAAGCTCTGCCCTTGGCTTTCACTCCTCTCCTTGAAGTACTCGTGGAATTTCATGGAACAGTCTCGTTACTTCGTCCTTTAGTTGGAAGGCTAGTCCTACTAAAGCTGCTTTTTCTCATCAAATACTTACTCTTTGCTTGCAACACAATAACAATAGTAAGGACTTTGATTAGTCTTCGATTCACCGAGTCGGAAGATACCGGCAACGGGAGAGTAAACCAACCACAGCAACGTACGAGATAGTCTTACTATACGGAGGGGAGGAGACGGATACTAATAACTAGTAACAGACTAGGGTACTAGCTCTTGTACAACAGAGAATAGATATCATGGGACCAGACCTGCTTCTAGAGATTACGAATAGCGTGTGGACTTGCTTACATGTTCGGATGAGAGCACTAGCTAGCGAGATAACCGTAAGGGACTTTCTTAAACTAGCGAATCGCATGAGTACGAGATGATGAAATCAACATCTGGTCTGGAATGGAACTAGCGGAGACCGAGAAAGGCAGAAAAAGTCCCTAATTAGAATTTCTCTTTATTTTGCCCATGTTGCTATTCTTCAATTAGGATTCTTGGTAATTTTCTTTCATAATAGATCGTGGGTCTAAATCCAACTTCAGCTCTCTTCTCTTAGCTTTTGCCGTTTTGCCGAAAGCGATGCCTAGAACACGGGCTATACTGGGTTGAAATACCGCTTCCCGATCATTACATTCTTTATCCTATTCATCTGTTCAGCAACCAATCTCCAACAAGGAGGTTACTAGGTTGCGTGAATCAACGCTTGTGCCAATCCCCGGCAATGGTATTTGAACGCAAACACGTCTCGAGTGGTGAGGGAACACATCTGGGAAAAACGGTAAGGTATAAATAGATTGCATTTTTATCGATTACGTGCGGACCAATCAATTCCCATAGGCATTTGCAGTCGATTGCGGTAGTGATAGCAAACATGCTGCCTCCTATCTCGGAGCATCATCAATCCGAAACTGATCCTTTTTTCTGTCTCGAGGCGAACTTGTCTCTGTATGGCAGGTGGCTCCATCTGTAATACAGATCTTGCTTGACGGAATAAACGAGTAAACCCTCCGACCATGCAACATGTCCCAGTAAGATGCCATTAGGTCAAATTGGGGGATTGAGTGGTGGCACGCTCAAACATGAATCTGAGAGTATCTACATGTTAAGAGGACCGCAAAGAGTCCAATCATCTAAATCGACTTCATTCTACTAAGGAATCATGAATCCAATCTTTTTTTGCATAAATCACAATCCGACAACAGGAGCATTCTTCATACCGGCATTACACAATTGCATTATGAGCAAAGCAACCCCAAACCCCAATCCGCTATGACAGTAGTCTCGACGTTTGTCTCCATCAATAGCAGCCGTTGAAGGAAGAAGGGCTTGGGCTTCTGATCTTCGACCACCCTCACAAGCATTGGAATAGAACGGGGAAGGCGGGGTCTTTCACTCTATTAACTGTATTCTGTGATCGAGAAGAGACGATCCCTAAAGGGCTTCGCATCGTTCGCTTGCACCTACTGCTAACTAACAAAGAAGAGCTAGGCTTTCAGTCATTTAGATACTCCAAACCTCACAAGCATGGGAGTAGAAAGGCCTGGATTGATTCTATTAACTATATTGGTACGATCGGGGCTGAAGCCCCTTGCTACTGGCTATAGAATTGAAGGAAGACCCTGATGAATGGACCTACTTCTCATTTAGGGTTAACGGTCAACCAATAGGGTTATAGATCAATGGCACTAGAACCTGTTATATTGCTTTGGCTTACAGGTAGATCAATACTAGATGTAACTATTCTCATTGGTGCAAAGGTATGCTTATAGGCCCTCCCTTTTTCCTATTATGGATGGGGACAAGATTCAAGGACGATCTTTTCATAAGCTAAGGATCAATTCCCCGCCCCTCCACTCCTTCCGAGCTTTCTTCTTTTAACTCTTTCTGAAGTCTATCCCATGTAGAGATAGCGGGTCGTCCAGCATTGACGTCGTCTTCAATCCTTGTTCGCCACCATAGCTTTGCATCAGCAGTAAGGTACATACTGCTGATAGTAAGCTTCTATTCTTCGTCGGCATGGACCGCCTTGAAGTATTGCTCCATGTCCAAAAAACTCTCACTCAATTGGCTTTGAAATGGGTTCCATCTAGTACAACTAGATTTCCTCCTCTTCTAAGGCAAATCGGATTCTCGCATTGTATCGCTTCGTACAACTACACTAAAAGAAAAAGCTTCGTCCTCCTCCTTCCCGGCCCGCTATTCCTGAAATGAAAAGAGTAAGATGACCGAAGGGAGACTCGACCAACGTACGAGGTATGATAGTGTCTTTACTGACAAGGAGATGGGATTAGACCTCAATGCTGTCAGCCGGCATGAGCTAAGCAGAAGACCCGACTTTCAATCGAGTTCATACCCGCTAGCATTGATTGAATGGGTGGGTCATTGAAAGCAGAGAGTCCTTCGAACGAATAAGCTTCCCACGTCCTCCATCTCTTTATAGAAGGGAAGAATAGCTAAATGAAATGGTAAGAAGGAAGTGTGCTCTGCAGATGGCATTGGATTTAAAAAGAGAGGAAGGGAAAAGGCAACTAGTCTTGGCGAGAGGGATTAACTTGATTGACCTAAGATCGAGAAATTGAGGAACTTATTAATAGGATTTATATTACCAACTAGGACACGAAAGATCCTAAAGTTGTTATAGTTAACCATGTCTAGAGGATTAGAAAGAAATATATTCAAAAAGCCACGTTTAGGGTCCCTATAAGGTAATCTGGGGCGAAAGAGCTCTCCAGGGACTACTGGTGTTCGAATATTTTCTTGAAAGATGACTATGTTCCCTCCCTTTACGGGTTATCATACCCGACACGAACAGAGAACAAAGTCGAAAGAAATCCAATTCGGAGTTCCGATACAAAGCGTAAAATCATGAGCGGTTTACAAAGGAAATCTAATGAAAGATTACTTAACCGAAAGCAGATCGGGATAGAACCTGTTGATGTACAGTGTTACTGTTGCTGCTACTACCTCTGATTCTGGGACCTCTTCCCTTCTCTAAGCGCCTACGTAGTCAACTATCGCTAATGACTTGTATTGTGTATCGCAATCGGACATCTTTCCGCAAATTGACATTTTGCCCTTTTAAATTAAATTAAATTAAATTAAATTAAAAGGGGCAAAGACCGAGAAGAAAAGGATTTTGAGACTAAACCACTGGTTTACAAATTCCCACGGAAAAGGCTGAGTTCTTAAGACGCCGAGTTAGAAAGGTAGGGTGATTTAGCGAAACAGGCATCTGTCGGCCGGATCGATAAGAGTGTGAGGAGGTGTATATGGTGGTTGCCCCCCAAGGGATTAGTATTCGCTTGTCGAACCTCATTCAATTTATCGCTGTATTGTATAAAGGCAAGAAATAGGTCTATCTTCTTCTTGGCTAAGCACCGCTCCAATGCCTACGTGACATAAGGTCACTTCGAATACCTTATTTATGTAATTTTGTCATGTATTCGGTCCTCTTAAGACTGATTGAAGGTAGCTTAAGACTGATTGAAGGTAGAATGTGAGGGGATTACATCGAATAGACCTCTCTCACTTAATCAATGCCTTACTAAAGGGCCAAGCACTGACTGCCTTAAGGACAAGCAGGGAGAATCCACAACCTTTTTTCCATTGAGTAGGGATATGTATGACCTCTAGGTTTAGAATCCATTCTATGGCCTTTTACGATGCTAATATCGAGAGTTTTCACAGAAAATAGACATTTGTGCCATCCAATTCGATTTCCGCCAACCTATAATGATGCCGAATTTCATGTCCCAGGAGAGCTCTTAGTGGAACAACGGGGAACTCCTCGCTCCTTTAATTTAATAGTAGGGGAAAGTTGGCGCGGCTTATATCATATCAAAGAAAAGCGAGCAACCCTATCTAATACTAATAAAGGTTGAGGCTTTTAGTTCATGAAAAAAGAAAGCGAAAATCAATTGTATGGCCCAGCTAATAATTGCATGAGCGCTATCACATTTTCTGGTGCCTGTTGGGATAAAAACCCTTTCTAGATAGAGGGGGGCACCCAACTTCGATTCTAGAGGCATTTCGCCACCCACTAATATATTGAATGAGAATTGTTCATCCTCTATGGATATAGATGTAGCCCTATTTTAGATAAGCGGTCGAGCAAGAGCAAGTAAGCCTTTACTCTATTAGGCGAGCAAGCAAGGCCAATCCCACCTTTGTCGCCCCATTTTTCTCTTATAATAATTGCAGTAAGGAAGGTTGGCCCTCCCTTAATAGTTGGTAATTGCCATTATTAGAAGGGGAGAAAGAAAATCAACGGGGATCCTCCCAGCAGGGGAAAGATTTCTCAATTTGCAATTCACCCCACCTATATGATGGCCAGCAGCTGCCTTTTTCCCGAATTAAGAATAATATTTGGAAATTGAGTTCATTCGCGGGGGAAAGATGCGATTTGGTAGTTCATCTTCGCTGACGCCCCTGATGCGACTGCTTCGCACCTTTGATCCTTCTAGGTCTCAAAGAGCCTGATTCTCGGGTGCCTATTTGTATATGTAGCTTCGCTGCCTGACGCCAATCCTGAGATGCCAGGCGAGAAGCATTTTCCAGGATCCCTAGGATCTGGTTTTGAAAAGCCAGGGAACCGGGAATGTAACTCAAGACAAGACTATGCGTCTTTCTCACCCCATTTAGAGGCCCCATTTAGATATTTGGCGAAATTCTTTTTTTGCATAACCCCCTCCACTCATAGCGTGTTGGGGCTCCCGATCCCATTCAAGCGGGGGTTTCGGTTCTTTATAGTAGAAGGGAAAGCATATTTGTTGGGGTTATTTTATATATTAAATAAGAAAAGCCACTATTGATTGGTAGCTGCTCCCATCTCTACAGCTGCTGCAAACAGCATCGGGAAGAAAGACAAAGCATGCACGTAGGTAAGACCCCAAAACAGGAGAGATTCCAAGCCGGGCAAAGTCCAAGTCCCATGAGCTGTGGGGCACAATGGTAAATTCTTAGCGTGTGCTCTAAGAGGTGCATCTGTTGCCCTAAGAGGTGCATCTGTATCTAGGGCCGGGGAATTGCGTCACCCACCCACTATTTGATTTGGATTTGCCCCTTAGTCTTACAAATAAAGAGTTTGGTGGCGAAGAATGCATTGGTCAAAGACCTATTAACTATTATAAGGCTTCGGAGCATCGGTCAAATCCGTATCTTCAGAGGTTGATCTTATCAAAAGCCTAGTTTATGGTTATCTAAGGCTCTTTGAGACCCATATATAGGTTGGGGGCGTAGCGGTATCGAAAATCCTCCGAAAGGAAGGAAGCAAGGAACCCGCGAACACAGATATACCTCCTTCGGGGCGGAGAAAGGCAAGAACCCGCTTTAGATCTCTTTCGTAAGCAGAACGCAGACCTGGCATCTCAGGATTAGCGTCAGGCTTGAAAGCTTTGTTCTGCTCCCGCCCCCTTTGAGTTCGAGATGCTAAATGAGCCAGGGTTGGAGTCAAACCGAGATGTATCCCAGGTTCCGTCCCTAGAGAATGCCCAGTTGAAAAAGGAAGGCCCTATCTTATCTTAAAGGGTAATTGACCTGCAAACGTTGTCAATACCTGCAGCTGGGGGCTTTCACGTCAGATTCAAGTTGGTTCAGTGCCTAAACCCTAGCATAAATAATTTCGTTTCTACCCCCCAATCTCTGATAATAGAATTGCAAGATGAAAAGCCCTTAAGGGGGGGGATTTCTCGCTACCCTAAAGGTGGTTTAGAAGCAAGAAGATCAACCCCTATCTATAAGAAGCATTAGCATTAATCTATAAGAAGCATTAGCATTAATAGAGTATGGCATTAAATAGAGGGTAAATGCGATTACCTTCTAAAGTACCCTAAACTATGGGCAAGCAACCCTTTGATCGGCCCCTATCTATAAGCACTTTTTTCTTATCTTTTAAAGTAATTGACCTGGCCTACAGCCTAGCATTAAGAAATAGAGAATAGAGAATTCTGACCCCGATTTCGTTAAACTAGAGTAGAGCGTCTCTTTGGCTTCATTCTTGAATTTCTTTTACACATAAAGCATTCGTTTCAAAAGCAAATCGCTACGCCAGCTTTCTAGCACATATAGGTTGGGCGCGCAAAAGAAAAGGATTGGAACTGCACCCTAAGATAAGATAAGATAAGGCTAAGATAAGGCCCGCAGCCCAATACCTACAACTCCTGAGAAATAGGAAATACTTTCCCCAAGAACTGGTTAATAGATGAACTACCAAAGAAGGATCTCGCTCCCATAGATAAGGGTGACTCCCAAAGAGATCTTTCCCCGGTTTCGAACCAATTCCTATCGGGTCTTTGGGGCGGAGAAAGGAAAGAACCAGCTTTACAGCTTTGCAACTTTTTAATGGGCTCCTGCCTGCTCCAAATTGACTTTCTAATTCTAAATGAGCTAGCATTCAATTCGTCATTCACTCCCCTGTTCCGGTTCAGTCTCTAACCGATTTACAGGAAATCTCCCCCCTGCCCTTTAACTATTATAAGCTTCTATGCCCCTATTAATAAAGCCAGAAAAAACGCGTTCTAAGGCCAGTTCTGACCCCCGATGCATACCTATAGAGGGGTACCAAACATGCCTTAGAAGATCCGGATTTGACCTTTGCAGCGAAATGAGAGTGAGAGGCCGAGGACCTTAGCTTGTGTTGGAGTTCTCCCATTCATTCCTCCCGGCTACGAATAACGAAATTGATTTTTCAGGATTTCACGAAAATCTTGTAGCGAAAATCGCTGTTTGGTACCCCCCTACTAATAATAGGCTGATAGAGTAGCTGAGAAACCTAGGTTTGGCTCCTTAGCCTTAGCTTATTAGAGCATTGCCTTAGAAAAAAGGGCATTCTCAAAAGTCTACTATGGAACCTATTTTCCAATAGCAGCTCCTGTTTCCAATAGCAGCAATAGCAGCTCTTGAGTGCATTGATTCCAGTAAGGGGTTGATTCATTAGCTTCGCTAGGCTCCTTACCTATATAAGTAAGGGAACTCTATAGTTGACTCAGTAGCTTGGCTATGCGCCATCTCTTTGAGCTCATTGGTTGAATCCGTGTTTGACTCATTGGTCTGATTCTGAATCTCTGGCTTCTGGCTCTGGGCCTTCTCTTTCCGCCCCTATATAAGTAAGGGCTCTGATTCCCCTATATTAAGTAAGCTTCGGACCTTGTCTCTCTGGCTTGGCTCTTATTCTGTGTGAGCTGTGTGCTTGCATTAGTCTCTGGTTGTGTGAGCTCTTTGCTTTCATCAGCAGTCTGATTAGTCGTCTCTTTCTCTTGGGCCAGATTACCTTTTGGCCGCGTTCAGAGACTAGCAAATAGGTACTCCCCGCTAACAAGCGAAGTTGAAAACAATCTTTCCACTGCTCCTGAGAAAGAAGTAACGGGAGCTGCTGACCTATGATATGTGTTGTTCCCGCCAAGCGAATGAAGTGAGTCAGGCTTCGGCCAAATCAATCCTTCTTTCCAATCTTTGTTTCCGCGCCAACCAACCAACATATGTTTGACTGACTGGGTGCGAAATGAATAGCTACAACTGCATTTGGAGCGAAATGAATAGCAACTTCAGTCCCCTTTCATCTGCCTTATTAAATGCCTCTAAACCGCCAACAATCAACTAATAGACGGGGATCCAACGAAGGCGTTGAAAACCTTACTCACGACTAGAACTCGTTTGCGCACTCATTTGCCAACCAACTTATATATGGGATTCTTGGGGTACGGAGGACTAGTCCAAAGATCTGATTTTGCATCCCTATTATTAAAATATTAAAAGGGCCTCTCTTTCAGCTTCTAAACCGTCTTTAGGCTAACAAGAAAGAGAAAAAGACCCCTTAAAAGAAAAAGCTCTTTTTTCATAAGAGAATTCCACCGTTGGAAAGAAGAAGATGTAAGTTCCTGAGTCAAGGAGGAATGCCCCTGCTGATAGATCATCCCGCCCAGGTCAAGGCTCTCCGAGACCTTCTTGAAAGAAAATCCCGAAAGTCAAAGTCAAGGTGCGAAGGTTCTGAAAGACCAGTTGAGGCATTTAGCCAATTATAGATAGTGGCATTAAATAGTATGGGGCATTAAATAGAGGGGTTTAGAGCAGCTTTAGATAGAGCTTTAAATAGAGGCTCCAGGTTTGCTTGCCTAACTAGAAAGGTTCGCATGGTCAAAGCCAAAACCGGCCAATCCCACTATTAGCTGGTTGGAGCTTAGGGGCAACCTTGGCCTTGGCAGCGTCCCCCATGGACTCTCCTTGTGCCTTGGCCTGCACCGAATTAACAATGCGCAACGAACCCAGCTGCGCACCTTCCCCTTGCTGGGGGGTCCCTTCGTAGGAGGAAACAATGGCATTCAGCTTGCCACGATTGGGACACTCACGGGCAAAGTGAGGTCCACCACATAGGAAGCAGTCCCTCCAAAGCACCCTATGGAGCACCAGTACTATTCCAGAAGAAGCATGATGGGACGCTTCGACTATGCATCGATTACAGGGCCTTAAACAAGATTACGGTGAAGAACAAATACCCGATTCCGCTCATTGCAGACTTGTTCGACCAGCTTGGCCAGGCCAAAGTCTTCACCAAGCTGGATTTGTGGTCGGGATATTATCAAGTACGCATAGCCGAAGGAGACGAAGGGAAGACAGCCTGCGTAACGAGGTATGGATCTTACGAATTTCTAGTCATGCCCTTCGGACTCACCAATGCACCTGCAAAATTTTGCACATTAATGAACAAGGTGCTGGCTCCATTCCTTGATAAGTTCGTAGTAGTATATCTTGATGATATTGTTGTTTATAGCAAGACTTTGGAGGAAGATGTGGATCATTTGAGGCAGGTATTCCGAACACTAAGGGACAACCAGCTCTATGTGAAAAAGGAGAAATGCTCCTTTGCTCAAGGAGAAGTTGCCTTCTTGGGGCATATCATTGGTGGAGGAAAGCTGCGCATGGACCAATCTAAAGTGCAGGCTATTCAAGAGTGGGAACCGCCCACCAAAGTGACTGAATTGAGGTCATTTCTTGGGCTTGTCAACTACTATCGAAGATTCATCCGAGGATACTCTTCGATAGCTGCCCCTCTTACCGACCTGCTAAAAAAGGGGAAAAATTGGGACTGGTCCAGCAGGTGCCAGCAAGCCTTTGAAGAATTGAAGAAGGCAATTGTGGAGGAAACGGTGCTGACCCTGCCGGATTATGGGAAGCCATTCGAAGTCCACACTGATGCTTCGGACTTCGCCATTGGAGGAGTGCTCATGCAGGAGGGACACCCCATCGCATTTGAAAGCCGGAAGCTGAATAGCACCGAAAGGCGATATACGGTGCAGGAGAAGGAAATGACCGCGGTGGTGCACTGCCTACGTACTTGGCGTCATTACTTGTTGGGCAGTAAATTCATAGTGAAGACCGACAATGTGGCCACTAGTTACTTCCAGACGCAGCGGAAGTTGTCACCTAAGCAAGCTCGGTGGCAGGACTTCCTTGCTGAGTTTGACTATACCATGGAGTATAAGCCGGGCAAAGCAAATCTGGTGGCCGATGCTCTCAGCAGAAAAGGGGAGTTGGCAGACATTAGCCAGCCAACGAGTACGCTGCTGGAACGTATTAAGCAGGGGCTGCAGCACGATCCAGCAGCCAAGAGCTACATTGCCTTAACGGCAAGACAAGGAGATTTTGGATGGAAGATGGCTTACTGCTCACCAAAGGCCGAAGGATATATGTTCCCTCTACGACAATCTGCGGAAAGAAGTATTGCGGGAATGCCATGATAGTAAGTGGGCGGGACACCCCGGCATACAACGTACGTTAGCATTGTTAGAGGATGTTTACTTCTGGCCAAGAATGCGAGACGACGTAGAGGCATACGTCAAAACCTGTCTTGTGTGCCAACAGGACAAGGTAGAGCATCAGCTACCTACGGGGCTATTGGAGCCATTGCCCATACCAGAGAGACCGTGGGAAAGTGTCTCAATGGACTTTATTGTGGGGCTGCCATCTTCAGAAGGGTGTGCTTGGATTCTTGTCGTTGTGGACAGGTTCTCCAAGTATGGAGTCTTTATTCCCGCACCGAAAGATTGCACGGCAGAACAAGCTGCCCAATTATTCCTTAAACACGTGGTGAAACATTGGGGCCTCCCGAAAACAATAGTGAGCGACCGAGATCCTCGCTTCACTGGCAGATTCTGGACGGAGTTGTTTAAGCTCTTGGGGACTGAATTAAACTTCTCCACAGCCATGCACCCCCGGTCAAACCGAAAGGGTAAATGCGCTATTGGAGTTGTATTTGAGGCATTATGTGAGCGCTAACCAACGGGACTGGGCTAAGCTACTAGATGTTGCCCAATTCTCATATAATCTGCTACGAAGCGGCCGGAGCCCCTTTGAAATCCTAATGGGGCAGCAACCCTGCACTCCCAACACCATTGCTACTGGCTATAAAGGCAGCAGCCCAGCAGCATATAAATTCGCCAAAGGATGGGAGGAGCAGCAAGAGTCTGCCCGTGCCTGCTTGGAGAAGGCAGCCAAGCGCATGAAGAAATGGGCTGAAAAAAAGAGAAGTCCGAGGGAGTTCCAGGAGGGCGACTTGGTGCTGGTAAAACTATATATGCATGGGAAAGGGTCGCGAGGCCAACACCAGGGGCTACTACGGAGATATGAGGGGCCATATCCGATCGTTAAGCGGATTGGAAAGCAGGCCTACAAGGTAGATCTGCCACCCAACTTCAAATGCATCCTGTCTTCCACGTGAGTTTGCTAAAGCCATTTCTGGAAGACAAGGACGATCCGAGCAGGAGCTTATCCACAAGGGCACCTGGGGGCGTACGTACTCAGTACGACAAGGAAATCGAGGAGATCATATCCGATAGGGTGGTTCGGCATTTGAACAAGGCACCCACTCGTGAACTGCTGGTAAAATGGAAGGGACTTCCGGATAGCGAAGCTAGCTGGGAGCCACTTGAAGATTTGTGGCAATTTCGGGAGCAAATTTCAGCATACGAGGACAGCAAAGCGACGAGGACGCCGCTGGAATGGGTGGGGGAGAATGTCGCCTACCGAAAGCCCTCCACCATACAAAGCCTCACTTTAAACTCATAATCATCTAATCTCTCAGCAAGAAAAACAAGAGCAATCTTCACCACACAATTCGCCCTCAGTACACCAGGCATCCTCACCACCAGTTTGCAGTTCAGGGATAATCACCACCAAGCAAGAATCAGCACCCCAGAAAACATAAAGAAGTAGCATGCCATCTTTTAACCACTAGCTAGTTCTATTTGAACTAAGCCGAAATCAAAAAGAAGAAGGAAGTGGTGCTTTCTTATCTTATGATCTTTATATTTACCTATAAAAAGGGAACTCTTTAGAAAAGCTTTCAAATTCAAAACAAAGTAGGGATTGAATCACGTAAGACATTGCCAGTCTCCGATGCAGGAAATAGAAAAAAGAGAGGACTAGTAAGGTAGTCTAGGGCAAGTAGGTCGTGAACAAAGGGTAGTCGCTATCCCTAAAAAGAGAAAGGGAAAGCGTACGGCTGGGATGATGGAATCCAGCACCGAAGGAACTATGAAAAATGTGGTGCATATTAGGTCAATCAGTTGACTTCCTTACACTTGAGTTGAGTTCTAACATTCCGTTGGGTTTATCGTTAATCCCTCCTTCTCCGGCGTATCTGTTGGGTGAAGGACTGATTCCCTTATCCCTGGAACAGACTGACCTACCTCTGGAAGGACTACTTGCTTTGCTGGCTTGCTTAGCTAGGGTTGACTCCTGGAAGGTTGAAAAAGCCTACCTTTCCTCTGGTGGAAGTACTATTATTTCTTTCCTCCAGATACCTATTACCTATTACAGTTATTGCGCGTTTAAGACTCTAGGTTGACCTAAAGCTACTTAACACGGAGTAATAATCTGTATATAGTACCCTCGCTCCAGCTCGGGGTTACCCTTCGGGGAGTTGCCACAGAGCTCCCAATTCTTCTATTTCTGAGGAATTGATTTATGTCTCTTTCAGAGTGTTGAATCTAAGCTTCAGAGTGAATAATCTAAGTTTGTTACGTAGAAGAGTTCAGAAGATCAAGCAAGATATTGGGTTTCATGTCAATTTGTTAAAGTGAGGGAATTTCTGTCCTGGTGTCTCTAACAGCTGGTTTAGTGAAATAGCCTATTTGAGTACCACCTCTGGTGGGTTGAACTTCCTTTTCCCAGTTCCAGATGCCTCTAACTCAAGAACTTCTTTCTTTACAGCACAGGCTTGACCTTTTCTCTTAAACCTCAGGAACTTCAACCCTTATCCCAGACCCCTAACTAGCTTTCTCTGATGCTAAAGAAGTTCCCTCGCCTTGCTCTCCTAGGAACAGCATTCGCTCTAAGGAAGTGGCTGAGGGACAGAAGTACAGGTACTGGCATAGCTAGGGATTAGCTTAGCTAGGGATTCAACCTCTACTTTTCAGGCAATGTACAGGGTATACTGAAAACTGGAAGGGATTTCCTGGCTTAACTGCTCTATCCCATCCCTATCTTTCCCACGGAGCTATTTATTTACTCACTTGAAGAGTGAGGCATTTATTTACTCACTGTGAAAGAGTGAGGCATTTATTTAAGGGTTCGGAAAGGGATTGAATTACCTCACTTTCAGAGTGAAGAAGCTCAGATCAAGTCAAGAGATTTCTCAGCATTCTCGTCTTTTCCATCCAACAATGGGTGATAACCAACAGTCATCAATCTTCTTTGAATTCCACTTTAAGAAATCCTCACTTTCAGTAACAAATAAGAATTTAGATGACAATTCCACTTCAACTCAATCTTCTTTGTCCAAGGCAAAGAAATCCTCACTTTCAAAGACTTTTAGGCAGGAACTTACAGAAAGAACTTCCAATCTTTTACTTTCCTCTTTAGATGGCACTGAAAGCTAGGACTTCCAACTTAACTTGATAAATCTCACTTTGCTCAAGAAAGAATAATTCCTAGGAAATCGAAGATGGTATTGGCCTTCCAAGATGCAATTCCTCAATGCCATCGAAGAAAGGAATCGAAGATGGTATTTCCTCTTTGCCAGGGAAGCTAAACTTAACTTTAAATCAATGCCTGGGATAAGAACAATAGGAACTCTTTTACTCCAAGAAAGAGAATAACTGGTACGAATACCCAACAGAGAAGGAGATAGCTCAGAAACGAAAGTAAGGGAATCTGTTCCTCACTCTTAAAGCTAGGAGCTGAAATAGGTCAGTAAGCTAGGAAATCTGTCCAGAAGTGCAGTTCCAGGGGAGATCGGTTAAGAAGGTTACACCAACCCTTTCAGTGCAAGCCCCTTTCTGGGGTTAGAAGGTTATCGGTTCAGTTATCTTCATCTGGAGTAATCCCTTCCTGTACTGTCCTGTACATATCCTTGCCAGTGCAGTAGAGCCAGGGAGAAGCGAGCGGGCAAACCAGAACTGGAAAGTAGGAAATATAGCCAGGACACTGACAGTAGGTCAGCCCAGCCTGTCAGTCTGTTCTTGTACTTGTAAGTCGGTGAGATAGCCAGGAAGTAGGTTACTAAGTCTGTTCCTGGATCTACAAGTCAGTTAAGCAAGCTTGTTCCCGGACAAACAGTCCTTACAGTAGCCAGTTCAGGGCTAGCCAATTCTCTTTCCGAATTCTATTCATCTTTTCCTCAGTATCAAGTGAGGACAGAGTGTTCACATAAATCTTCTTTGAGGCTAGAACACTTTCTATTGAAACTCCAGAAGAGTTCCAGTTTCACTCAACCTCTTCTTCAGAGACTGTGAATTAGTGGACGTTAGCGGACTAATCCCTAGCAGGTATAGCCAGTTCTGTTCCTGAGTTTAATAGGTTTCAGTTTCCTGGGTTTATTGCTTTCTAAGCCAGTAGCTTTAGAATTCTCTATTTCCTTAGATAAAAGAGAGTAAAAGATAATCATATTTACCTCAGTTATCAGATTTAGCTTGATATTTATCTAAAGAAGAACATAAAATAAGAACTCTATAATTCAGATTTTCCTCTTTCCTCAGTTTCCTCTCATATTGAGGAGAGAGATCGAAAACAGAAACTAAATCTTGTTTGTCTTGTCCTAGCCTTAGGTTATTTAAGGGTTACAATAAGCTAAAACTTTGACCTCTCTGTGCTAGGTTTACCAAACGAGTTGTTCAGCGAGCGAGCGGTGGGGGGAACTGGCTTTATAGTTCTTGTTGACGTCCTTTCCTGCCCCTGTACAATGCAATGGTACGCTAAGATTTGGTAACTGATCTTTATTATACAAAATACGAAATAATTTGTTTCATGTTAGGATTCGCTATTTGAGTGTGTATGTGGATTTTGTGACTCCTCGTTTGTGCTTGTCACTCAAGGCACCAGCTCGGTGAAGAGAGAGAAAATCTAGATTTCAATCTATCTTGATATACGCAAATTTCGATTTACAGTTCTTCTCTACCGTCACCATTTCAAAGATCGGAACTAACCAAAATAGAATCTATTTCATTCACGTAAGACTTTATATATTTTACCTTATTTGCGCCGAAGACCTTATCTGCACCATTGAGACTTTCGCGGGACTCTATCTATATCTATCTAAGATTGATATCTAAAGTCAAAACTTTGTTAAATTAGAATCTGTCTGTCAAAAAGATCAGTCCATTTTGAAATGAGCGCACCTACGGACTATGAAAAAAAACCGTATAATTCATCCTAGTATCTTCACCTTTGAAGGAGGACTAAAAAAAGTAAAAAAGTCAAGTGAAAGAAGCCCACAGACCCACTCTTCTTTCCCCGCCCCATTTCAGGAGCGGCCTCATCTTCTTCGTGAGAAAAAGACTACACCTTCAAAAAGAAGACAACTCAAAACTTTAGAATACAAATAAGATCAAAAAGGCCATCATTAAGGCAAATAAGGCAATAGCTTCCGTTAGAGCAAATCCCAAAATGGCATAACCAAATAATTGTTTAGCTAATGACGGATTTCTAGCCACGGAATGGATCAAAGAACTGAAGACATTTCCAATACCGACAGCAGCTCCCGCCAAAGCAATTGTAGCAGCTCCTGCACCGATTGATTTTGCACCTTCTAACATTTTCTAAAATAATGAATTCATTCTCTCGTCACGCTTTGAACATAACAATAAAATTTAAGATGAACTATATACTCTCCTCGTCGATTCTTCCCTTCGTTCCATCCTTATTTATTCATTCAAGTAGGACCATGCCCTTGCGCCCGTTCCCAATCGTGGACGGCGACCGTTAACGCATCCTTGGCCTTTAGATTTTGATCATTAAGGAAGGCGTCCCGCAGTTGATAAATGTCGTTGAGAACGTTCGCGATTTCTTTTTGTTTTTGTGGAGAAGCAGTTTCGAGATGCAAATCCTCGAAGACCTTTTCCAGCACGTCTGCTCTTGGCCTTCGATGCTGGCAAGACCGGAGAACCCGCACAATTTCCTTTTTTAAAAACGAAATAGGGGGGTCCTCCGGTCCCATGGCCGCGGGGGTTGCTTGAGACGGCCCTGTTTGCTCCATGACCCCGGTTGCTTGACTAGTAGCTTCGTGGTCCCCCTCGTTTGGGGCCTCCTCTGCAAAAAACTGAAGCAATGCAGCCCAATCCGAGGATGATGGGATTTGTATGGATGATTCGGGCGAAAATGCCGCCTCTCTTTTTTCGGGGTCCCTAGCCGTGGATGTTTCTGGGCCATGAGATGGACCCGCCCCAGAAGAATCCATCCAATTTCCGAGAAAAGGCGCGGATTCGCTACTGAAGAGGGCCCTGACAGCCCGAACAAATGCAAAGGTAAGACCGCACGAGCAGCCTATCTTGAGCAACAAATAAGTAAGGGCTCGACCCCCGAGAGATAAACCAAGCTTCACAAGTAAGCTTTGAAAGCACTCCACCTTTTCCAGGTGAAGACAAAGAAAATAGGAAAAGATGAGAAAAGTAAAAACGATTAGGAATGAATAGAGAAATTGGCGAAAACGCGGAGATAACGGTCGAAGGATACCTTTTTTATTCACTTTATTATTTAATGCTTTCATTTGAGGCATGATAGATTTTTCAGGTCGCTTCTGACCAGAAGATAAATGACAAATCCGACCTATTCTCATAGGAATAATCATACCAGATCGATGAGACGTATAGAACACACTTCGTGGCTGGAATCTAAAGAACATCATATTCCTGGGGGGGAACATACTATACCGTCATTCTTTGAAATTTCTTTCATTTTCCTTCAAAACAGAGCACTAAGTTACATACGAGTTTCTCCCATTAAAATGGGGTATTATGCTTTTCCGCTTGATTAATTAATTAATTAGACTTAAGAAAATTCTTCTAGTTGGGTATATTTTCTTATATAGTCTAAAGAGTGGTTCACCACTTTGGGTGAATTTAGGTATAGGCGGGGACAGGATTCGAACCACTGACACAAGGATTTTCAGTCCTTTGCTCTAACCAGCTGAGCTACCTGAACCACTTTCCTAAAGTCTCTTTTCTTATTCTCTTTTCTGAATCTATCTGTTCGACTTGCATGTGTTAAGCATAAGGCTTCAGCCAATCTCGAAACGAAACATTGCCTGACGTGAACGGACGCTTTCTCGAATCTTCACCTTTCCTACGATCTTTCTTCTCTTATGTAATTTTCTTATTTAGTCTAAAGAGTGGATCAAAGTTAAGAGTCATTTTCATCCTCTTAACATTGATCAGAAGCATCCTGCAGCTTAGCTTACTACTTACTATAAGTCATTTCCATAGTTCAATTTCTCACAAGAAGAAAGGTAAGAAGCCGAAAGGTAAGAAAGATAAGAAGAAGGAAAATGACAGACGCTAACCTTACATTAACTTTGCGCAGACTGATCACTCGTGGCACACAAGCTATATGATCGATTATTCAAATGCGCTTCGATTTCATATACTCACTTCTTCGCTTTACTCAAACTATATGCGGGAGTTTAGATAAGAGCTAACTTGCAAAAAGAAAAAGATTAAATAGCTATCAAACCCACTACACTAATAGGGTACCTATATAATAGAATAAGGTAAGAAGCAAGAACTCATTCTAATCGTTATAGCTGAGATCGGGAATGAAAGATTACCTCTTTCTTAATGCTTGGCCTGAGGCCTGGTAAAGCCCTTGGCATGAAGAGATTCTGGCTTCGCGGAGACAAAGCTATATCCTATTTTTTCAAATCTTCTTTCAGAGGTCGATCTTTCAGCTTCTAAACCGCGTTTAGGATCCTAATAAGGTGATTCCCTAGTTTGGTTCTGATCTCACGATTCTATTAGCAGAGATCTAAGTCTAGCCCATGCCTTCTTTTGTTCTTAGACCCCGAACTAGCTTTCTCTGATGCTAAAGCTTACTTGAAATTCGTTCACAGTCCAAAGCTAGTGATTTAAGACTACTGCTATCTGTTTTAGGGAAAGAGACTGAACCTACTCTGACTCTTACTGCTCTCCTTCTTCCTTTTACTACTACTCTATATGCAGCATATGCTGCGGGAGAACTTCGCGGCATAAGAGCTGTATCCTATGAATCAATCCCAGAGATCGATCTTAAAGCTAGAAAACAAGAGTACCGAGAAGGGAATCACTCATAGGGCTTTGAAAAGTCCTGAAATCGATGTATAAATCACCATTCCACACCAATAAACGAAGAAGGTATGGAGCGTCAGTCGAAAGAGATCTAGTTGGATTGACTCCAGGCAGAGAAAGTCAAAGAGAAAAGGGTAATTTTCTGGGAGAAAATCAGTGGAATAAAAGAGAAAAGATCTCTTCTTAAAATCTCCGATTTCACTCCTCATTGTAGAATCTTGTCCCAGAGGTCTTGATTTAAGCTTTTAAAGCACGTTTTGGCTATCTATAAGGTAATCACCGTAAATGAGTTCTAATCGTGTAGAATGAGTTATGAAAACTCATTCTCCTCTAGTAATAAAGGGTAAGAATGAAATGCTTTGGTTTAGAGTTGGATTTCTTAGCTCTTCATTGGGCGAATGCTTTCTATTATATCATTACAATAGGTCAGGGAGTGGGGCTTTAGCCCTTTCTCATTACAATAGGGTCAAAGTGATGTATGCAGCTGAGAAGCCTAAGGCTAATGAGACTAGGGAAAACGTCGAAGTGTCGACCATCAATATTTGTTCCAGAGGTCGATCATTAAGCACTTTATCTCATTTATCAAGAAGTACAGCTAATAGTACGGTAAACAGGAGCAAGAAGGTATGCAATGGAAAGGATAAAGGCTGTAAACTCTTCCTTTATCTGTCCACGAATAGCGTCCGTTGCTTCTTCATTACTGGCCGGCAAGCTAACGTTTAAGTTCAATCCGCGACTATGTGAGTGAACCAATTCCCAGTCCTCTAGGCCCAATAGACTGAAAGCAAGGAAATGCACTTTTCTTTATTTAATGAAAAGGTAAGAAAGCTCACAGCTTGAACATTTATTCAACTCAAAAGAATCACTCGAAGACAACAAGGGAAGAAGCTCCTGTCTCTTCTGCAGAGTGTTAGCGAACCAGCATGTCCTTCTATTCCAACTAACAAAGCATTCCCTTTTAGCTACAGCTGGCTGAAAGGGAGATCTAGATTCTTACCTTATAACCGCTCTATCGCCGGAGAAAAGACATTGGTGGTCACGCGGAGCTTTCGGAGAAGGGTAGCCTAGTGTGTTTCGTGGCACTACCAAAGACAACAAAACCAGCTCTTAGATAAGCTATTGTCCGATTAAGGCATCTATCTGATCTGACGCAATTGCTTGATTAGCGAGAACATTCTTTCCTCGGGAAGCACTCGTTCCAGCTCAACCAAAGGGATAGGCCAAAGAGTTGAGGGAATAGAGGTTAAGCCAAGGGGAATTCAAGCACACGAAAACAAGTGTCAAGTCTAGGTCTCCCATTCTTCCCCTGAAACCGGCCTTAAAGGGAGAGTCACTGCCTGAACCTGAAAGCGAGCTGGCCATTCAGAAGGTTCACTCCTATGATCTTGGCTCGAGCCTTTCCGCTCCTCTTCATTCATCGTGGGACCTACTGAACCTCGTCAACTCGTTCAAGCGGCTTTCAGCTCCTGGCCCTATCGGTCAACCGGCTTTATAGCGGCTTGATTATAAGGACAGCCCTTTCCCTAAGACATGTAAAGAAGACATGCAGCTAGGAACGGATCTTAGTAATGGCTTGGTTTCGGCTTTGAATTCTTTTATTCATCTGGAATGAACCTACGTATGGTATGGAATGCTTTCACGATATGAAGTAGTTTAGAGAAAGAAAGTGGGTAAATAAATGAATCACTTCCTTTGGCCGCTATCACAACTTGCAATGAGTTTCGATTATACGTACTACGCTTCTCTAATCCAATCTCAAGGAATGGCTTTGACGAACCTTCAACTCTTTTATTAGCTGCCAGGCTATCGATTCTATTTTATTTCGGGCTGGAGATTGGGAATGATTGGTAGCTCAGTGAGACGAAGGAGGCAGGGAGGGAATCCCTAAAAGGCTTTATGTACAGGGGTCCAGGTCCAATCGATGGTGTGCATCAAGGCTCGCCACCAAATGTCACAACACTTCCATTCTTTCTTTTTTTCTTTTTTTTACGGGTCAGTCAACATCACCTCGCCAAACAGCCGATTTCGAATCCTGCGTCGAAGAGCGAAGGACGAGTCAGAGAACTTCGACGGGCAACTCAGAGCTATCCCCGGTACGGCATAGCGGGCATAGAAGAAGGGGCCATTCCAAACCCAAATCATCGCCGGGCACAAAAGCAGCATTCCTACCAGCGCGATCACAAACAACAGCTGATTCGGGAACTGAGAACCGACTTTCATCTCTTCGTCAAGATTGACTTTCAAGACAACTTCCACTCTTCTTTTATTTCGGGCGTCAAGATTATAACCAGTCAATCCATCGGAATAGAATAACGACAATCACAACATCACTATTGATGAGAGTAAAGAGGTCTCCTATCTACAAAAAAGAGGTATCTAACGTCCTTCTTTCCTTTATACGTGACAGATCTAGCTTCAGCTTCCCCCGCTTATAGCTATAGGTAAAGAACTGGTGCTAGTGAAATATCTATCTCTATCTGGTATTAGTAATATATGTCCATCTGTACGAGATGCTATCTGTGACGCCGGCCTCTACAATCCATCTTCTTCACTCCGAAAGAAAAGAAGTGCTTTTTCCTATCTTACTCAAGATGAGTAACTGTCAACCCTATTCTCTCCTTACCCTAACCTGAAAAGCCTAATCCTTCCTCACCACTGGGAACTTACTCTTATTCCTTGTCACAGTCACATTTCTCCTTTTGCAAGACCTCTAGTACCCTTACTCCTACTGCTTGAGTAAGCTCTCTCTCCCGAGCCAGCAATTTTTACAGCTGACAAAGGTAGGCTTTGAATTTCATTTCTACTGGCTACAAAATGAGGAAATTCACTTTCCACTCTAATAATTGCCATCTTTCTTTCTTTCCGTATACCGTGATCCACCCGCCCTTACGGGGCCTTTTTTACTAGCTTACCGCCTGAACTAGAGATAGAAGCCGAACCGATTACCAACCGAAAGCTGAAGGTTTGATCTACGGTGCTCTCACTGGACTGGCTGTACTGACTTACCTCACTAGCTAAACTAATGGAACCTGGAGCGAGTACTGGAAGCCGGAAAGCAAATTTCCCTAAAACCTTCTTCGGGGGAGAAGGAGTATTGAAAGAAAGGGAGCAGCCACCATAGCTAGAAGGCCCAGAGGAGGGTTTGGCGAAAAAAAGATAAAAAAGTATGTCGACGCTAAGCATAGCTACCAATGCAAACCAGTCTGTCTTATAATAAGATAGTAGCTCGCTTCCGCCATTAAACGAAGATGGGGCGTTTTCTCTGCTACCGGCGGAAAGAATCTCCTACCGCTGGAAAAAGGTCTGACATCAGTACCGCGGAGAAGCCCTGGAACGCTGGCAGAATATTCCTGACGAAGATGCTTCTTGGGAACCTCTCGAATGGTTGCAGCAAACCTTCCCTCAGCTTGAAAACAACCCTTTGGGTGGAGAATTTGACTATTCCGAATCTCTTTACTGAGTCCCGTAACTGCTAAGGGAACTGTGGAAGGAACTGGTAACTAACCTCTTGCCAGCACTCTTCGCAGCCTTCCTTGCTTTATAAACGTAATTAACTTACACAGAACAACGCCATTTTGGGCTTAGATGTAATTTAAGTTGAAGGGTTTATAAAATATGCTGTTAGATCTCCGATTCTAAGGGTATCAGAGTTTGTAGCTGTAGTTGCTATCACTTAAGCCAGTAGCACGCTTGTTAGGCAGGAGTAAAAGAAGCTAGCCTTTGATGAAAGTTGTGGGTAATTTTGTTCTGGGAGGTAGGCAACAACTCTTCATAGGTTGCTCGATCGCAAAAGGCCAAAGAGCTGCGCCAAAAGGCCCGAGAAAGTCAATCAATAGGTAATCACACATCAAGCCCACGAAATCAGGCTTTTTAGGTCATTTATCGTAGGCTGTAAGATCTCTTTAAACTTTATAGATCGGAGCCATACCGCTCTGTGTGCCTCAGAAATGGCATGAAGGGAAGCAAAAGCACTTGGCGGAGAATACTAAGGCATTGCTTAACAGCACACAAGTTGTTCACGTCGACGCGTAAGGAAAAGTCACCTCCTTCGTACCCTCAGCTAGTCGATCATCTTCGGCTTTACGATCGTTCTTCGGATTACCTCCTATATTATATGGCTGCTCCTTAAAAAGGAAATATGTTGGTCTTGCAGAAACAATTAGGGGCTTTCCCTTTCCGGAGAATGAAATGTAAAACCGGCCTTTTGGTAGTCGATGAAGCTAGCGCGAAGGCTATGAATAGGTCAGTATATCCTTACCTTAGGACATGACTCAGGGGTAGAGCAAAGACAACCTATCTTGCTGCTACGAGTGCCTACTCAATAGCCGATTCTTCGATAACACCCATCTGGTTAAATTTTACATGGATGTTAGAAGGTGCAAAATCAATGGGTGCCGGAGCTGCTACAATTGCTTTCAGAAAGTAGAGGCGAGCTTGGGGACGATCTAAAACTATTCCACATGAAAGAGGACCGCCTTGACCACTCATGGGAAAGGCAGACGAAGCCGGCCAAAGGAAAGAGACGTAGCGAGACCAAAAGACGGAAGTGAGCTCACCCGGCAGGCTATAAAGCAAGAGGAAGCGACCTCGGTTAGGCCCTTTGTTGTAAGTCAGCCCTTTTCGTAATCGAATCTGAGGACGGATTCCGTGATATCCTATAATAAGTGACTTTATCTTGCGACTAGTTGAGTTTACCTTGTCCTTCTCGTGAACAAGGAGATCAAAAGCTAGCCCAAAAAGGCTTGGTCTTACATCTGATCCCGAACTCAGTAAGAAGGGCTCTGTAGATCATGAAAATGCGTCTTCAGGGGTTGATTCAGGTGATTGGCGCAATCGGAGCACTAAGCCCTTCTTTCGATTCCTCTTCTTTTTTGTCTAATTCTTCCTTTAAACAGGCAATTGTCCATCAATCCGACTAGTCTTTAGCATTCTTTCGGGCACTGCATTGGAAGTCCTCCACTGCTACCTTGACTGAGGCTGGACTTACGAATGAGGATTCCCGTTCAATCATAAAGATGGATAGCTTATATAGATCTATGCGGGGTGGCCCGTTTTCAAAGCGCCAATGAGTGACGCGCAGGTACGAGATCTAGTAACATTCTCTTTCTAAAAAACGGAATCAAAGACCAATTCCTCCAGGTAAGGATGGCACCTCTTGCAATAAGAGATTCTATTTTAAAAGAAAGTGCAGCTAAATCACCATATCGCTTACACGCTACTGTAATCATGCTTGAAATCCCGTAAGTACAGGAGTGGAAAAGAGCATAGGCCGATTGAACCTTGAATGCAACGCTACGCCCCTTAAGGTAAGGCAGGAATTTACAGTATCGGATGCAAACGACCGATCAAACAAACATTGAAACATTTCAAAAGCTGTGGAGACTGGTCCAATTGATTGAAATCGACCCTAAGTCCTATTAGGGGTTGGTCAATAAGCAACATTTCGAAAGCTGCGTCTGCGCTTAACGGTAACAGGCAGTTTTTAGGTAGCGCAGTGCGTCGCGGAAACCCAGTCTTCATGGTTTCGTCACGGGAGGAATTCCACTCCCTTTTTTTCTTTCTTGAAACATTTATTGGTTAGGGGGCTGGGTTGTTATCACAACGATGGATTACAACAAGGTAACTAATGTCGCGGACTGGATGGGTATCCAGAAAGATTATTGACTATGCTAGGTGGGTTTTTCCGCAGTCAACGAATTACAGTTACGAACGATAGGGAAGGGATACACTTTTGGAGGGTATGCACCGATGGTCTCTAGAATTGACGACTGTGTCTTGTCTTGCTTTAGATCTTTGTTTGCAGCGTTCACACCAACGGTAGATAGGAACCAAACTGTTTCTCCCGTGCCCACTTCTGATGATGCTCAAAGCCGCCCGCCGGTGAACTAAAACGACACTGGGGCTGATCCTTTCCTGCTAAGAGATGGGAGACCTAGCGAGCAATCCAGAAAGTCTATTTATTAGTATAGTTTCGGTTCGACAAGGACCGCTCAAGCAGAAACGGGAGGAGTTTCGACCCAATACACGATTAGCAAGTTGACGTTAAGTACTGGCGCCAGCCAAGGGGGGAGGAAGGGACTGATTAGACACTCTCAGGGCATTCGAAGCATCAATCTCATTTATATGCTTAATGCCATCCTCCTTATACTATTAATTCAGGTGCTTTGACTCTTTAAGAACGGGAGTGAAAGTGGCCGAAGCTAGTGAATTGAATACCAGACGGGGTAGAAGGGAAGGCTTCCACAGAGTCTGACGGAGGAAAAAGATAAGTAGTAAGCTCGGCAGAGCGAAGGAAAGGCCTTAAGAGAGCGGGGGTAGGCCGAAAGAAAAGAAAGGAGTCGGGAAGCCGTTGAAAGATTTCGAAGGAAAATGACGAGCTTTGATCGCTTTAACGGCACTGGAAACCCTCAAGAACACCTTCATCACTTCTCGCTGGCATTAGGAAACTTGGTGTAAAACCAACCAATCACTATTGCCTGCGCCTGTTCGGGTCATCTTTGACCGGAGATGCATTCCAATGGTACTTTACCTCAGGGTTAAGTCAAGAGCTGGGAAGAAGAGATGCAACAGTTATTTGTTGGTCGCTTCTTTGTAACCCAACGAGCTGTTACCATCGCTGACTTGGACAATCTCCGGCAAAGACACAAGGAAACCGTCCAAGATTACATCACCAGATGGAGGCTTGAGGCCAACAAATGCCGGATTTGCCCGAAGATGAACAAGTCAGAATCTGTCGAAACGGGATCAAACCAGAAATCGTGTTCCCGTTGAGTGAACAGAGCTCTAACTATTGTTTTGAACTAAAGAAATAGCCCTTTCAGAGAGGTTCTGTATAATAAACAGAATAAGAGAAGGTATAGAGTCTAGTTTGTTCGTTCTTGATTTGATCGAAATTAGTCTTATTTAATGTAAGAGAAAGCATCTGCTCGTTCCCTATATCGAGTGGATCAAATCCCAAGCCCTTGCTTTCACTTGCTTACTTGCTGGATTAAGTCAGATAACTTACTTTACGAATAGAACTTAACTAGCTGGCAGGAAACTCTCACGGGATGGAAGATAAATCCCACTCGATTAAGCTTTCTCCTAATAGATGCAAGTAGGAATGGAAGGTGGTACTGAGGATCAAAGGGCCTACTTGGACATCGGCAATCAGCCTGCCTCTTGCTGGCCTTCTCGAGTTATCATAAGCGGTGATGTACACGGGAGAAGGAGCCAGAGAGTCCTCAGAAATGTCAAGGCGCGCAGCGTGGATAGAGGGCAGATGTTGAGGGTTTTTTGAACTCGAGAGATAGAACGATTGCCGATAAGAAGAGTTCAGTTCAGGGCTCTGATATGGGGAGATAGCTTACCATTGGGTAGGTCATCATCTGAGAAGGATATGGCCGTCGGTGCAGTGAGAATTCCTACCACATTCTCTAGGTCAGTAGGGGTGCTTTCTACAGGTACCTGGGCATCGGCCAAGAACTTCTTGAAAACTTCCTGGTGCTTAGGAGAGGTTTGTAGGAGCTCTAGGATGGATATGGAGGCTTTAGTCCTATTGAGTTGTCCTAACAAGTCATAAGTTGTTGGCGTCTGGTCTTATGGCTCTCTCTCTTTATTGTTGTTCTCGTTGTGCCGTGTGCTCAGTACGGGAGTACCCTACCTGACCTAAGGATTGTCCTAGGCAACTGGTTAGCATTTGCTATGATAGGCAATCCTAGGGGAGCTGTGTATTGCTGCATACCTGTATACCAAAGCGGTTATTAGGTTAGGTCGGAAGTCTGGGTGGCTACTTTGCGCTTTATATCTTAAGCAATGTAGTTCATCTTTACAGAAGGCCTATGGGGGTTGTACAAACTGCCATGACCTATTACCGGTTCCGGTATCACTCAATAGATCAGGGTACCCTCTGATCATCCCAGCGTTCCATCGTCGAATGATAATGAAACGAGACGATCGGAGTGACCAGCTAGTGAGGATCTACCTGTCTTTCTTTTCATTATATAGAATAATAGAGTTAGTGAAAAGAAAAAGAGTAGATAATGGGACCTTCGCGAGTATGGTCGAGCCATGGATATCTGAGGACGAAGTTCTCAGTCAGGTTGGTCTAATAAAAATGAAGTTAAAGACCATCTTTGACCGATACACACCCTGGATATCCCACATTCTTCTATATCAAGGAATGTCTTGGGATCCAACCTGGAAGTCCTTACCTACTCATAAACTCACTCAATTAGTGTGGAAGTTACAGCTTCAATTAGTAGGGAAGAAGTACGACAAACTTCGGTCTGTCTTTACTTCCTTGCCTTACGAACTTGGAGCTTTCCGCTTCTTGTTTGAGTTTTTTCACATGAAGGGAGAACAGTATTCCAAAGACTGTTTATGGCCTTCTAGAGTTCGTTATGCGTTGGATCCAAATAATGAATCCCTCAAGACGGGACGTTTAATCAAACAAAGCCGTTGACTTTTGGCAAATTGGACTGTTTTAGCTTCGACTTGAAGTCGGCTACCGACAGGTGCCCCTTAGTTTTCTTGTTTGAGGTTATGCGGTTCCTTTTTTGACCTGCCTTCGCATCTAGTGTGGTTAATTCCACATTAGCATGCAACACATCCGTTTGTGCCTTCTAACTGCCCACTAAGTCCACTGCTGCTCCCTCAATGCACAGACAGCTATGCAGAGCGAAGGAAGTTAAGGGCTTACGGTAGTTTCCCGAGGGGGAGAAAGAATAGGAAGAGATTGAAGAACAAAAGCATTAACGGATAGGGTATAGAGTCGGCAAAAAGCTTGGCTTGGATAGGTGTTCGGAAAAGTTCTTAGTAGAAGAAAAAAATGTCTCGGGTGGGAATGCTTGTTGACTAAGTCTCTGATTCCAATAAGCGACTCGGAACTCTGTTCGCGGTTAGCTGAGAATGTTCTTGCTTCTTGCCAGTTAGCTCTCATTAGCTCGAAAGGGAATGAGGGACTCGAAGGTAGAATAGAATATAGTATGACAACGGAACCATTAGCATAGATAGAGGAGTTCCTGATCCCAGTACTAGGGCGAAGGGCATAACTGCTTCTTTTTCTTTTCACGAATCCTAGGGTAGAATCCGCTATTGTTAAAGAAGCCCAGAGTTCAAGAGATGAGGATTAAATCTCTTGTTGAGGAAGCAACTAATGTTGCAGGAATGGGAGCTGCTATTGAATCAGCGAAAGCATCAAAGCAGAGGGAATAACTATCTTTCACAAGCAATAGAGGTGCTGGAGTCAGCGGGCTTTCTTTCTCTACTGTTTAGGAAGAGATAGCTGCCATAAAGAGGGAGTGAGATTCGGCTTAAGTGAGTTCAGTTTTTATAATTGTGTATATAAAGAAGAGTTGTTTCTATCTTTCCTCAAGTGTGTTAGTTGAACGAAAAACCTTTGCCCAGGAGCTCATAGAGCCGGACCCCATTTGCTAAGTTCCTTTCACCTTGGGACTCACGGTCGAGCGTTCTCCGGACGTCGATCAATCTATCA
>NC_079497.1:115827719-115880219 GCF_030052815.1 Hevea brasiliensis | reverse complement strand
ACGCCTTTTGTTTTGGCAATCCTCGTTCCTTGTGTCTATCTTTTCTGAAAGGAAAGGCGGGGTCTTCTTTCTGAGCAGTTTAAAGATCGGCTCACAGATGGGTGTGGGCTGGGCAATGAACTTGCTGATGTATTGTAGCCTGCCCAAAAAAAAAGCCCTGATTTCTTTCTCTGTCTTTGGTACCGGCATGTCGATAATTGCTTTGGCTTTTGCAGGTCGACTTCGATTTCTCTTCTGCTGACAATGAACCCGAGTAGCTTACCTGACGAAGCACCAAACCTCCTCCCGGCTTTATATGCTTTTGCGGATGAATTCGAAGACTGTATTTCCGCAATCTGTCAAACACTTTCTTCAAATTCACGGTCTTCTTTAGCCCAAGACTTGGCGATCATGTCATCGACATAGACCTCCATTTCCTTGTGTTTCATATCATGAAACAGCGCAGTCATGGCTCGCTGGTACGTCGCCCCGGCATTCTTTAGACCAAACGGCATCACCTTGTAACAGAACGTGCCCTCCTATCTGATATGGTGATAAACGCCGTTTTCTCTCGGTCTTCCTCGGCCATCTTGATCTGGTTATATCAATAGAAAGCATCCATAAAGTAAAGGACAGCATCCCATGTCCAGCGGTGTTGTCCACCAGAACATCGATGTGAGGAAGAGGAAAATCATCTTTTGGGCTAGGCGTTTTTGGACTCACGGAACCAGCTTTCAAATTGAGGGAAAAACCGTTCTCGAAGAAGCGTGACCATCCAGTTGAATCTCGTTACCCTTCGCGTGTGGTTATGGGGGCGGGCCTACTTTCCACTTTGTTACTATGGAGTCGGGCGGCAAACAAGTGAATGCGATCCCGCCCTCCATCAGCCGGTGTGTGTGGTCTTCGCTCCTTATAGCTCTACACCGCCGCCGGTCACTTTCGCTCCTCTACCATATTCATTGATTCATTCTTTGGAAGTTAGGCACGGGACTCGATAGCGCAGGCACAAGACCTTTGAATGCAAACAAAGAATAGCGAGACCGCATATCGTTTGGAACCCAAGCTTACCTTATTATTATGAAAAGGGGAAGGTTTGATAAAGGATAGTAGGTGTAGGTCTTTCCAGCTGGATTCATTAATGCAAACTGGAACTCCAAAACTTGAAGAACTGGTCTTGGAAGGAAATATTTATTAAAATCATAATCTTTCAGAAGCTGGCATCGCTAGTTGACTCCTCCTCGTCGACAGCTAGCAGTTTCTGGACTAGCCTTCCTTGCCCGCCTCAGAATATTCCTTCCTTTTCGACTGGTGGGACGAAGTCGCATTGATTGAATCGGTTCTGGTCTTCGCTGAAAAAGTGAGGCTTTACTTGACGAGTAGACCTTAGTTACCCGCTTATTGGGACCTGCAAGAAGCTGAGTTTCTTTGCTTTCAAAGTTTTTGGAAAAAAGAAAAAGTCAAAGCAGCAGACCAGTAGTTCCAGTATCCACCTTTAGAGAAATTTTTGAAGAAGGTTCCGTTTAACACTTCTTGGCCAAGCAGGAAGAGCAGAAAATAAGTGCTTTGTCGGTTGAAGGTGCTCTCTTCTCTACTCCTAGACATAGGATAGAGGCTCACTCTGAATCCATAGTATCCTCTGCATCTTATGCATCTTCTGTCTTGTCTCTTGGTTTCAGGGAGCCTGTGAGCAAGAGTTCTCCCCCGAAAGTGGCTTTCTAGGAGGGAAGTGGGCTTCATTCAATGGAATGCTTTGTTGGTTCAGCTCAAGGGGTCAGGTTTTTCGGTTTAGTGTGGAGGGGGGCGCTCTTTGTTGACCTTTCAGGGGACATGTTAGAATGTGAAGCTGGCAATACGTGCTTGAGTCGATGATCAATCCGCCGTTCCATCCTTCTATAGATGGTGATCAGATTTGTTAAGATCTAGAATCATCTGTGAATCCCCACTTTGATTGACCTTGACCGGTCATTGCTGGAAAATAGGGCCCTAGCCTCGTCGGCCCTCCAATTCTCAACCCCGACCTACACAAGTGGTTTTAGAACCCACATTTTGAAAAGTTCTGTTAGGTTCTTAGTAGCAGTCGGCGACCTTTTCTTCTTTTACTTCACATAGCTTTTCGTCTCCTTGATAGCTGGAAGTTCTCCAAAAGTATGAAAAGCTGGAGGACTTTGTACCATCCATTCCAGTGTGGTTGGATTCTGTTCAACAGCCCAAGGACTTGGAGCACATCTTTTGTTATTTCCACTGCTTGAAGTGATTGTTACGACCACGAAGAAACGACGAATCCCAACTACGGATATATAAGAGCCAAAACTGCTAAGGGCATTCCATCCAGCGTAAGCATCTGGATAATCTGGAATGCGACGTGGCATACCCGAAAGCCCTAAGAAATGCATGGGAAAGAAGGTCGGATTAACCCCGAAAAAAGTGATCCAAAAATGGATTTGACCTAAAGTTTCAGGGTATGTCCGACCAAAGATTTTACCCACCCAATAGTGAAATCCTGCAAATAAAGCAAAAACGGCTCCCATAGAAAGTACATAATGGAAATGTGCAACCACATAATAAGTATCATGTAGAGCAATGTCTAGCCCAGAATTTGCCGGGACTATTCCAGTGAGTCCTCCTATGGTGAACAAAAAGATGAACCCTACAGCAAATAACATGGGTGTTTTGTATTGTATCGAACCCCCCCACATGGTAGCGATCCAACTAAAGATTTTGATTCCAGTGGGGACAGCTATGATCATGGTAGCTGCGGTGAAGTAGGCACGGGTATCAACGTCTAAGCCCACAGTAAACATATGATGAGCCCAAACAAGAAATCCAAGAACACCTATACTGATCATGGCATAAACCATGCCTAGATACCCGAAAACCGGTTTTCCCGAAAAAGTCGAAACGATATGACTTATGATACCGGATCCCGGCAGAATTAGAATGTAAACTTCAGGGTGCTTCTCTCTTCTACTAATAGTTGCGGATGAATAGAAGAAAGGTGGACTATATCATCAACTTATTCCATTTGTCTAGGAAAGCTAGCCATGCTTTATGGTGAATACTGTCAGGTTTAAATGCTTTGAGATCGTAAAGACTGTAATATTCCTCAATAAGGAAGAATCGTCGTGATTTATGACTTCGGAAAGTACTTGATTTAAAGTAATCTAGCATCATGATAACATCTTTTCGACTTTGTACAGACCATTGATAGTAACCATTTTGACTACTATCAAAGTAGATATTTCCTCCAAATACTACCTTATAAGACTCTACATCTTGTAGAAGTTTATTAGTTACTCGAATACTTAGTTGAGGTAGTTGATTCTTCATAGCGATACCAATGGTACCATCAGCATCAAAGAATCCTGCAAACCAATTTGATTGAGCATCTAGTGTAATAGGTAGAATTACAGGGATATCCAGTACTTGACAGACACGATGTAGTTGAAGTAGTCGTGCTGAATGTCGAATATGACCATTAATACAATTCATTAGTTTAATCATACCAAGTTTATTATGTAGTCGATAACGATAAGCTTTAGCACCTGATCGCATTTTAATACTTCCACCAAGCATATGTTGGATATATCGTAGTAGTGGTAGATCTTCAAGTCCTATAGTAATTTCAAGAGAAGTATATCCTTGTTTACTAACTTGAATACTTCCATCACCATCGATAATTCCAGCTAGCCACTCACAGAAGGATTTAGGATAAGTTGTTGCGCATGTAGTCTCTGAGGTTCCTACTAGACTGCTTTTATGTCGTTGGTTACCTGCTGATTGTGTCTTAGATACTCCATTTTTACTAGATCGGGGTTTTACTAGAAAACCACTTATTCACATAGTAGGAGTACCATTAAGCAGACAGTCCCAGCATACAGCGCAATGCGTATTCAGATTTTCATCTGAAAAGGGCCATTTAAAACCGAAGAACCAAAAGAGATGCTGGTATAATATGGGGTCTCCCCCTCCAGCGGGATCAAAAAAGGTTGTATTAAAGTTTCGATCGGTTAATAACATGGTAATTGCCCCTGCCAGTACCGGAAGTGATAATAAAAGTGGGAATGCTGTCACTAGAACGGACCACACAAATAGGGGTGATCTATGCATAGTCATTCCAGGTCCACGCATGTTGGAGATAGTTGTTATAAAATTGATAGAACCTAAAATGGATGAAACACCAGATAGATGAAGACTAGAAATTGCTGAATCAACTGCTCCTCCAGAATGGCTGGTAATACCACTTAAGGGCGGATAGACCGTCCACCCAGTGCCGCTGCCCACTTCCACTAAGGCTGAGCTTAATAGGAGTAAGAGACTTGGTGGCAACAACCAGAATGAAATATTATTTAATCGTGGAAATGCCATGTCAGGTGCACCTATCAGAATCGGAACAGACCAATTACCAGATCCACCTATCATCGCCGGCATAACCATAAAAAAGATCATTAAAAAAGCGTGAGCCGTTATTAAAACATTATAAAGTTGATGATTCCCACCAAGAATTTGATCGCCCGGTCGTGCTAATTCCATACGAATCAGTACTGAGAAGCATGTGCCCATCACTCCAGCAATGGCACCGAAGATGAAATATAAAGTCCCTATATCCTTGTGGTTAGTGGAGAACAGCCATCGGACCAGATTTGTCATAGAAATTGAATATTATTTTCTTTCGGTTCTGCTTTCTTGCTCTAAAAATTTCTTGTTCTAAAAATGAAGAAAGACTTGTCGGAAATCACCGGTTGGGTTAGGCCAACCAAGAAAGAAATGGGATTTTTGGGCGTAACATTCTTTTGCTTTTGGAACTTCTGTCCCATACGCACCAACTCCTTTCTCTCGGATGTAGCCACAAACAAGATATAGAAAGAAATAACAATGATAAGTGGGTAAACTTGGTTGTATACCAGAAGCTGAGAGACTACATGTTCCTAAGTAGACAAGAAAGCTCCCAGTAGGAAGTGAATCCACCCCGAACACAATCTCCGGATGACTGTATGGCCTTTTCTTTTAGAGGATTGTAGTATTTTACGTTCTGGGGGTGCCCTTCCGCTCTGCCCTATCATTTTCGCATCTTCGGTCAAATCAAAGCTTATCATAGAAGCACTAGTTGTACTTTCGTAATAGGTAGAGCGATCATCTGGATGTGGAAGATGAGTCACTAGAACTAATTCGAGTAGATATCTATTAAGGGGATCACCGTCTCGGTGCCCTTTTCTTTTTGAGGCCCTTATTTACATACGAAATCATCCATTTGAGCCATCGACAGAACTACATCTTTGTTCACAAGAACTAAGTAGATGGGACCTTTCAGAGACCGCTCCAGTGTACAACAAATCCTTTTAGATCTGATTCACTTCCCGGACTCATACAATTACAATAGGGTCCTTCCTTTATCTTTCGAATTATCACAACATAGGCGGATGCCCCAGGGTATGCAATCTTGCTTCCCTCTATCGGTTGACCAGGGCCGCAAGAAAGATGTCTACTATGTGCCCACCAATGCTCACTCTCCTCAACTTCGTCGATCCTCGTACACGAACTCATCTCTGAATCATTCGAATACAAGTCTATCAGGATTCGCCAGAAGCACTTAAAGGAAGAGGAACCGTTTGCATGCAGCATCCTTTCCTTCCTCTTGAATTATCTTTATTAATTACATTTCTGCATGAATCAATCTTGAGTCTACTCGAGCCTCAAAAGCATATCGATATGAATGACCTTTTTATCACTCTACGAGAGAACCCTCCTTGAAACGACTTTCGTAGCAATCGATTTATCTAGTGCATGATCATCGCTTTAGCTATTGAACTGGACCCTGCCTCTAAAGCTGAATATGAGCTTTCTTTCTATTCGAAACTAGCTCTGGCGGCTGCCCCGATCAGGAAGGCTCTTTCACATCGTCTAATCTTTGAAAAATGTTTGGAAACAATTCTTAGGTACCGATTCAGGAAAGCAAATCAAACGACTACTTACTAGCTTTTTTGTGCTCCTAGCCCTTTTATTTTGATCTAAAGTATTACCTGTGGCTACCCGCAAGCTAAACATTGATTGTTCTATGAGCTTCTACACTCCCAAAGACAGTAATCGATTAATTTGGTATGGAAGACGCATTGGATTGGTCACGCAGAGATTCTTTCTTTTGTAGCATTTCTTTTGGTACTCGATGCCATCACGCTCCTACAGAAGCTCTCCCTCGCCCCTTTGAACTGACCAACGAGACTACTATCTCCGCCGGAAGCTAGGCGCATTCGTCCTATTATTGAAAGGTAGACTGAACACTAACCAGATTGGCATCTTTCCCGGGAGAACTAAAGCAACCTCTATCTATTAACGACCACTTGGGAATCGCTAGCTCGCATACGTTGGTTCGCTCGTACGCCCTGCTCGATTTACAGCTAGGGAAGTGAAAGGAGCAAGTTCTTGCTTGGCATGTGACTTCTACGGCAATCCCATGTCTTCAGGCAAGGTAGCCTTAGCTATCCCAGGTTGTGAACTGGCTCCAATCAGTGCTATTCTCCGATCCATAGTTGCATTCTATTTCCATATTTCTGAGTGAGCTGAACAGACGCTTTCTTATCTTACGATAAAATGACTCTTAACTTAGCAAAATGTAAAGCTCTTTGAAAGAAGCCGGTGAAATTCTTTCCTTAATGGGCGAATTATCTTAACGAAAGCCTTCTTTTTGACTCTCGTGTGAGGGTTGTCATAACTTGTGTCTATCCGCTGTTAAATGACTTAACTTAATAGAGTCCTAAGGGCAGTCTCAAAGATAAGGGGTTCAAGCCGTATTCGTTTTGATTAGCTGTCCCAGGGATAAGAGTAAGTATTGGCTGTTGGCATGTCCGAGCTAAGATCGGTTGAGGCGGGTAAAGACGGTTGCCTAGCTTACTTGGTAAAGGACTCCCTATAGTTGCGGAATATGCTTTTTGCCAAGTTGAAGAGAGACAAAGGCTGGCCGCCCAGTCAGCATCAACATAACACACCAAACTAGGAGATGAGCAAGGCAGAAAACGAATACCATAACCAATAGTCCCCTCGAGATATCTCGGAATTCGTTTGACAGCCTGAAAGTAACCTATAATCAGTTGTCAGTTCTCTCAAAAGAGTCCAGCTGCGAGGTGTAGAAAGAATAAAAATTGTTGATCTTGAAAAGCGAGGAGAAGGAAATCCAACCTTACTTTACTACTGTTAAAGAATAAAGTAACACAGCTTATATGCGACACTCGACTAAAAAACTAAACTTATCAGTCGACCTTTCTTTTCTGGCTAAAGATAGACCCTCCTGCCAATTACAGTTTGAGTTCTAAGGATTGCAGCCCTGAGGCAAACTTATCTAATTGTATTACTAAGATAAGCCTTTTTCCCTGAAGGAAGCCTTTCCAATTACAGGACTGGGAGAACCCTTAGAATCCGTATTTGAGGGTGCTGACAAAACTGAGGGCAAAATGGAGGTTTTTTCTCGAGCGCCGCCGTAGGAACTCTATCGTTTTGGCCATTCCCGACTGCATTGCTTTTGGGTTGCATAGAGATTGAGGACTGCCCTTCTCGAACGTTTGGAAGTTAGCAAGCATTTGTTTTTGAAATGTTAGCATATTCTTCATCATCTCCCCCATTCCTTTATTTATCACTTCCAGTTCCCCAGAGGTGAATATAGATCTTGGACTCCCCTTTTCTTGCTCCATATTCTCCATGGTTTGGAGGTTGCTTCTTCTTTCGCTCTTGCCTTAGCTCTGGTAATGATAGGGATCAGTTCGCACGAAGGCATATTTTAGGTTAGGGTCTTCTTCACCTTCAACAACATCAGCTTGCAGAAATCCTCTAATCCTTACCCTCCTATCTTTGAACTATATTAGATAGGTTTATTCAGTATAGTAGCATTTAAACTAGACCTATAAGTCAATCCCACGCACGGGTAAGTAAAAAAGGTAAAACGAAAGAGAATGCCCTGTGGCACTGACTTTGGGAATAGAAGGAGCAGTTGTTCTTACAGAATAGGCGGTTAGCCTTCTTCCTTAAGGAAATGGCATAACTGCCTCAAAGAAAGACTCGGCTGCTTGAAAAAAAGTCCAATTCAACAGGCGTCTAACTGGTTGAGCAAAGGACTACAACTCGATCGATGGCTGGAATGGAAATATGAAAGTCTTACCCTTACTACTCCTCCCAAAAGGGGACTAGGCTGGCTATAAGGTACATAACTAGAAGATAGAGGCAGGAAAGTCAACTGAACTTCCTTAATCCCGGCTTGGCTAAAAGCACCTCACGGTCCTATGCCTCGAAGCTTCCTTTCTTAACTGGACGAATAGGAGAGTCAGAAGGGCTTGGCTGATGGACTAGTTAGAGTTTTTGGACGAAAGAGTGAAAATCAATCGAATCAAAGGGAGAGGAAGGATGGTCTTGGCTGTCCTTTGGCTTATTCCCCGATCGGCTTTCATAGACAACTGGTGACCTCGGGTGAGGGGCACGAAGGGAAGGGTCTAATCCGTCTTGCTTTCCCGAAACGCTATTACCGATACTCTACTTGCTTTCCAGTCTCACCCAAGAGCCCCTGAAAGGGCCACTAGTTAGTAAGACTCTATATTATCTTCTATTACTATATTAATGTAAGGTATGTAGTTTCATAAAAGAATTACGGGAATTGAATTCAGGCTGAAAAGTGCGAGACACAGAGTCAGGGGTTTACAGAAAGTGGAATGTGGAATGGATAAAGAGAATAGGTCGACTAGGGCGCCAACAAAGGGCCAAAGAGACAAAAAACCACCAGCGAGCGGCTCCACCGAGTTTCCCCGGTAGCCTACCAGTGAGAACTACTAGGCGGGAAGGGATCTAGTCGAATTCAAGCAAAAGAATAGAATACGGTTTTCGAACCCATGCATGCTACAAGAACGCTTGTATTTCCGTCTGGTCCAATAGATGTAACTGGCACCTTTCAGGTCGAGTATGAAGCCATCTCTAATGCCAGACGCTTCCTCTTTTGTGCTGTTCCTCATCTTGAAATCAATGCTGAACACATGGAATTCGATGCTTTACTTCCTCATTCTAAGTTCAGGGGGACCTCTTACAAAGGAACGTCAGCCAGAAAAAGGTTAAGCCTCCCTGGATCTCGGCAACAGCCGATTTCTCAATAGGGCCGACGATCAAATCTTCGAACAGCACCCATGCATGCAGGCCCATACCATAGCTCGGCTTTCGGTGATTGTGAATCTCTATCAGGCTCTGATCGAACGAATAGGTTTGTGTGAAATACAAGCTCACGTTCCGGAGAAAATTTGTTATACGCGTGAGGATAGGCATAAGTAGATTCAGAACCGGTTGTTCAACTGAAACTGAGTAATATTGTTTTCGCACAGAAGAGAAGATCAAGAAAGGGCACCGCTCCAACTGGGCTTAGCGATTAGAGAAGCGAAGCAGGCTTTCTGATTCTGAGAGAAAGATAGAAATCGAAAGGCAAAGAGATAGGCAAGCGAGAAAGCGCATAGCATAGCAGCACATAAAAACAAAGACCTTCACGCGACGACCGCGCGTGACGGGCGATGGGTGGAACAAATGGGTGGGGAAGGATTTCTTAGCCTTTGGCTTCAAAGCCCCCAAACTGTCAATATCCCCTTCATCCACGGAAGGCTAGCTAGCTAGTAAATGAGCGGAAGAAATCAACAACTTACAATAAAGAGATTGAGCGTTAGAAGGAGGTAGGAGCATTCACTCTTGCTATGCCGCACTCTCATACTTTTGAGTAAGTAAATCCCTGCAAGGCAGTTAACGGCTGTCGGATAGGGCATCGCGGATCCTGGGGAGATGGAATGAATGACTTTCATTCACAAGCGGGAAGCCTGACCAAGGCCGACTAGCAGAGTAGTGGATAAACAAAGGACTCAACTAGACCTATCAAACTCAACTGGCCTTTCCACAAGTGCCTCCTCTACCTTTCCATACCCCAATAACCTAAGGAAACTGGGACTGAACCTACTATATCAGAAGGTTTGGAACCCTCGATTCATCCGACTCAATGAGAAAAAGAGAACAACATGGGTTTGGCTCGCTGTGCCTCCCTCTTGGGCTGTGAAAGCGGTGCGAAAAAAGTTGGGCTACCTTGCCTTGAGAGCTTCCTGAGTCTGTGATTTCATTGTAAGTATTTGCTTCCATCTCGAAATGCTCTTTCATGATTGTATGTACACAAGTTCTCGCGCATAAGCATAGCCATATGATGAGTTGAAAGCTTCAGAGGTGGGGAACCCCCTATATAGTCTAGGAGCATCTTCCCACTCTTTTCTGTGTTCATTCAATGCTTTGCTTGTGGATTGGAAATGCGGTAAGGTCAGCCCCTGACTCTTAGATAGATATCAGCATAGCTTCGTAATGAAACTTCTCGCACATCTGTTCTGAAAGCGAGAGCTTGAGATGCATCCGTTCTGAAAGTGATCTTTCCGAATCAAGATATAGAATATGGGCAACCTTCTTCCCTAGCAAGAAGGGAGACAAAAGATTGGATTCATGTCTCCGCAGCTGTATTTAGTGTGTCACGCTGGGAATTGATAAACGACTTTCTATCTCCGTTGAAGTGAAAGCTTACTTGATCGATGTATGGGATATACCTGAAAGGGCAGTGCCACAAGGCTGCTATGCACCTGCTACGCTTGTCCTAATCAAGCCAAGACTTTCTGCTCTGCGCGCTATACTTTTGCTTTTTATCCGATCCCGGCATAGCGCTTTGCTTTCGGTTCTTCGGAGGAAACCTTACCAGACCACCACCCGACTTCGTTGCTTGTGTGTGCTTGCACATACATAGCCGAACAGGGCCTACAGAAGTCAACCTTTCTTTTCTAAATGCACACGCTTTACTGTGCGGACGGAAAGCCCTCGATTAATGCCATGGCTAGAATAAGACAGCTTCGAAGACGAATAATGCTATGGCAAACCCTACTTATCTTTTATCTGTCTTCCACCCCATTCTTTCTTTAAAGAGGGGTGGAACCCTCAAACTAAGTGACCTGGTACCCCAACTCAAAATTTATCGTGTACTTCTTGTGTTTACAGCAAGATCTCTATCTAAGTGTTGACATCAAATTCCTTACGGTAGAGCCCGATCTTGATTTATATGAATTGCTGGGCGGTTTCCTCAGCTAATTAAGAAGCCCTTATTTCGATTGACTCAGCTACTGATACAGATGTTGGCTACTCACAGACGTTCTCATATCATACAGAATCTACTGGAAAGCTAGATCTTGGATGTGCAGATTTAGTTTAATATTCATAAGTAGCAGGGTACCTGTTCTTGAGTCATATCTGCTGTCTCGACTATACATATTTCCCATCAAAAAAAATGTTACAATGAACTCCAAGCTTCGAGTAGGGCTTCGGTGCCTTCTCTCAATCGGCAAGGAAGCTAGCAATGAAGGGTATTTATCCAATGAGGCTTTCTCCTTTACTGCAGCCGGTGGATTGGTCTTTTTTTTTAGACCTCTTCCCGATTGAGAGAATACAAGAGGGAGCTCGCACTAGATCTTCGAGTGGAAGATATGGAAGGACTAGCTTGGGAAGGAGGAAGTGTGAACAGCTCCCAAAGGCTTGATTTTCTGAGTTATGTTCGGACATCGAAGCTAGTTCCATACAAGGTGAACCTTCCTTCCTTCTTTGCTTGGTTCCTGCGCTAACGCCTAATAGATAGATGTGGGCTTTCTTTCGGGCTAGTGCAGTGCGCTCAACCGCTTCCAGCTACAACTCAACGTACCGGGACCACAACTAAGCCTTTAGCGAAAAGCCATCGACCAATAGTGCCCTAGTTACCTGCGGGTCGGGCCGGTCAGCCTTTCTTTGGCTAAGCTGATTAAGATCGATTTATTAGAGTGAACTTTGATCTCCTTTACTTGATTGATAGGAAAGTGACCCTTGGCTATCTTACGAAGAGCCTAACTCTCTCATCTAAAAAGATTGACACTAAGCGAAGAATGCAGACTGGAAACTCAAATTCCCTGAAGCTCATGTTGTGGTTCTGCCTAGAACACATTCGGATCACAATCCGATTCTCATTGACTCTGCTGATTACATTTCTAATTTCCGTCAGAATAGACCCTTTCGCTATCAAGCTGCTTGGCTAAACCATGATCAGTTCCACAATATCTTCAAGCAAGTCCATCCGTTCAAGTGGCCATTCCATCACTTCTGCAACCTCAGCTTTACTTTAACAGTAGCGGTTAAGGATTGGAATAAGGCAGTTTTCGGTAACTCACAACAAGCGCCGAACCTTAGCCCGGCTAGAGGGCATCCAGCGGGCCCTTACTCATAAACATTCGGACTTCCTCATGAAATTAGAGAAGGACCTCATCACCTACTACAACCAATTACTTAGAGATGAGGAATTACACTGGTGCCCCGATCCCTGATGGGCCAAGGACCTCTGATTGGTTTAGATCTATTCTGCCGGTTCCTCCGAGGCTGCTTTCATTGCTTTCTTCATACATACGAGGTAGTTTCAACCACCCCACTCGGCAATAGGAAATCCCCTTCTCGACCAACTGATCTACGATGTTTCGTCACGCATGCAATGACAGAAGGACAGAAGCGCGTTCCCTTCGTCCTCAATGTGCGTCCACAACTTACTCGAGTGCTTGAAATGCCATTCGGTTGAAGGCACCTTCATCGTTGGAAGGACCAAAACCAGATCCCCGATCTGGCGGATCATTCCCTCTAACAAGCTAAACAAGAGTCCAGGAGCGATAGATTCTTTCTTTCTCACAGTCGCTTCAGTCGCGGCTTCCTCTGTCGAACCGTATCTGGAAGTTGAAAAATCGAATCCCAGTCCGAAAGAAGAAGAAAGGGCTTGGCTTTCATCCCACGTATATTAACGGAATATCTGTGACACAGCTACCTTGTTCACCGAGATACCATTCCATAAAAGGGTCCAGGGCAGCAAACCATAAGCAAGGAGTCAGAGAGGCTCTCTTTTTCTCTTCCTCACACCTACGTGAGGGACACGTCTTCACTGGCTTCATGGCCAACTTCAGTCATGAGATGAAAGATCATGGCAAGATTGATGCCGATGCCGAGCGGAACCATCTTTTTGTGAAATGCAGATGCAGTGGTCGATTGCCTAGCAAAAGCCTTTTTCGAGTTTGAACGTTGGATCAGAACAGACCAAAACCGCCGGAAATAAGGCACCGGGGATTGGTTCAGAAAGGGATCCTGGAGGTGGTCGCTCATTCACTTAGCTGGAAGCACGCATTCATATCTGTCTTGGTAAGCAAGATTAGGTCAGTCTTCCTTACGAAGAGTGGGCATGATGAGAACAAATGGTAGGACAGGAATTCGTCCTAAACTCTTTTTTGTGTGTCATAGGCTGACCGCACGAGTAGAAGATCTTCAGGGTATGGTCCCTCGCCTCTATGCCGTTTCCTTCATGGGATCGCCCGATTTCAATTGAGGATGTTCCCCACCAAACAGGGTCAAGTCTCGCTTTCTATACAGAGATATGCCCATCAGATGAAAGATTTTCACGCTCTCCAGGAACCTTGTTTGACTATTTTATTTTCATAGGCAAGACTAACTAGTAGTTCCAAAGAAAGGAGCATCTGGCATAGGCAGCAAACCTTGGGAAGGCTTTCTCCGTATGATCGGTTCTTTTTTCACATGTAGGTTCCTCCGCAGCAAAGATGGTATGGTCGATTGGCTTACGCTCTTACTTGGAAATGGTCTCAGTAGCGAAGTCAATAAAGAGGGTAGTCCTCCTAGCTAGGAAGTAGAATATTCATCTTACGATTTGTTTTTACTACGTATCATTAAGAACTAGAATACTAGGGCAAGCCCCGTTCCTCAATCAAAAGTCAAATCACCAAGCAAAAGGTAGGAATTGGGCACCGGAGAATGAAACTTTTACAATCAATCTGGATGGATGCAATACATTTCAACCAACGTCTTCCATCTTCGTCCTTTTCTCATTAAGGCAAAGCAAAGGAAGGTCTATATTTCTCTTACGCAATTCCTGACTACTGACTAGTCGTAGTTAGCCTAAAGACCGGAATCAGAGGTTTCTGGGCTGCTAGGCTTCTTTCTCATAGTAAGCTGTGGGTTCTTCAAGCTTTAGATACTAGCAGGTGTCTTTATCTAACTGCCTTTAACGGACCATAGGATCTTGAAAGGGCTGATGGTAAGCCCCGGTAGCTATATATGCTTCAGCTCTTTTTTAGGTGTCGTACATCGGGAACAAATCTCTTTACTTTGTATTTACTTTCCTGTTGTAGAACCATACACCAGACGTAAGTTTCATCTTGTTTTCATCGAGAGCTAGGCCCCTACAATTCACACAGAATTCAACACGTAAAGTATATAAAGCAGGGAGATTCAATCTATCAGTTAGCAGGATGCCTTATGCCACACAAAAACATTCCTTCAAAACCACCTTCTCTCATTATATCAGGTCAAACCTGGACATTAGCTCGATTCTTACACCGGAAAATGTGGCAAAGAATGAATTGATATAGGTGCTTATATCACAGATCAGATCGATTTGATTGAATGTAATAGATAAACAGAATAATGGCTCCATTTCAATTTAATGGGACGGTCCCTCTTCTCTTATATGTTATGTTCATTTTAATCTGTGATCGCTGCAAGCACCTTGTCGATACCAAACACTTAATGCTAGGCTTCCGCTGTCGGTCCGGACCGGGTGATGAAACTGAACGTACTTTGGTTAGTCATTCTGCTTGTATCGACTTCCGTCTGTTCAATACAGATACCTGTCATATTCCATAGCTGTTCTTTATTTTTCTTCCCTTGATCGTCACCTCGTAACCAAGAACTGCTTTCCCGGCGCTCTGCGAGGATCTTGCTACTTCGACTTCGTTGGTATGTATTGTCCTTGACACTTCGGAAATCGGAAAAGGCCGCGCAAGATAAATTGTTGATATGGATTCGATCAATGAAGAGGATTTGCACATCTGATATCCGCTTGTGAATGGCCGGTGGCTTATTTTGCTCTTTTTTTATTTTTCCATTCTAATAAAGTTTTGCTTTCTTTTTCCGGAAGTTGCAAGCATTGTTGATATCAAGAAATTAAATTACCGATTATCTAAAGTCATATTCTAAAAAGAGAATATATATAGCTTATCCATATTAGATTGAGACTTGAGACTCGAAAGTACGTAAGCTTGACACCCTTACTTATCTTACTCTTACAACTGGTAATAAACTTACCACCGTGGTACAGAACTTCGCTCTTTCAAGAGATAAACTGGGACTGCGGTACTAAGACCAAGACTAAAGAAACATAGAACCAAGAAATTATGTATAGTAATGGGACACAACCAAGGATTCTAAACGACAGTAGTGAAAAGACAGGAAAGTTTCTTCTAAAACTAAAATAAAAGGGCGATTGGTAAGATTCGCCTTAAGTGTCAGTTGGCAGACTTGAAGTCTGAAATCACGTGTTATGTGATTGATAACGACACGTCCTACAATCTACTGCTGGGAAGGCCTTGGATTCACGGGAACTTTGTTGTTCCGTCCACCCTCTATCAATACTTCAAATATGTCGACGAGGACAAAAAAGTACAAACAAAACAGTCTTCACAGATCGGAAGCCGGGGTCGAAGAAAAGCCCAATTTATTCCTTCCACAAGAAAAATGAAAATACCTTCAAAATTTCTCATAACGCCGAGATCTAAGCCCCGGTCATTCCGGCAGCTAAAAAGAGGAAAAGCTAATCTAATGTGGTCACTATTAGCGTCACATCTGATAGTGAAGAAGAGGCCAAATAGGGTAAACAGGCAATGCGCGTAGGCGTAGGTCTTCCACTATGACCTCTGGTGTGCCACTCGTCAGTTGAGAAACCTGGGGGAGCTATCTTCGTGGTACCAATGACTGGGGTCAGGGGGCCAATTATAATATAAAACAGGGCAACTTAAACATATGCTTTGAAGGTGGAGCCTATTGCTACAGAAGGGAGGCCAGACTTTTCCAACTATGGCCTTATTGCTAAGAAGATAATGCAAAAAATGGGCTATGACTTGGAAAATCCTGTCGGACTCAAAAATGGGAAGGGGATTAAGGAGAAGGGGCTTGACGAAGGCACAAAAGCAGACATTAGAAGAAGGGGAGGCTATCAGCTTTCCGACGTACGTTCTGGGGTACATCCCAGATTATGGAACGAGAGATGGGTCGGAATCTGAAGCTTATGAGTCGTCCACTACAGAAGGCTGAGACCCTGAAGTTGAACTGTCTTGCGAACCTTTCTCTAGCAGTAGCAGTAAACTTCGCAGCAGTCCTAATTTACTAATAGAGCTCCGACAGTGATGAATCAGGCGAGGAAGATGAAGAAAAACTCCAAGCCTTAACACGTGCAGCGTCAGAAAGAGAGGAGCCCCCTATTACGTAAAGCTCCTCCCACGGAAGACGAAGTAAAGCAGATCCATTTTGGCACGGACGATGAACCACGCCCGATATTCATCAATGCCCACCTTGCTCCTGAAGAAGTGATGTAGTATACCCAACCTCTCCAAGAGTTCCGTGATGTGTTTGCATTCCGCTATGCAGAGATGCCAGGGAAAAAATACGTCGCCGTCCATAAGCTCAAAATTCGGGAAGATGCAAAGCCGATAAAACAAGCACAGAGAAGGTTCCACCCTCTACTCATGGAAAAGATAGAGAAAGAAGTGCAGAAGCTTCGCAACGTCGGCTTTATTAGGTAGGGAGGAAAAGCACCCGGACGACCTCTACAGATTTGCCCATTCTGCACCCCTTTCGGCATTGACTCTTACCTTATATAGTCATGCCCTTCGGGTTAAAAAAATGCAGGATACGAAGTACAGTCTATGACGAAAATCTTCAGAGAGATGTTGCATAAAACCGTAGAATGCTACGTGGATGACCTAGCCGTAAAAAGCCATAAAAGAGTCGACCACTTGGCAGATTTACGAAAAGTCTTCCTTAGGCTTAGGTAACACAACTTGAAGATGAACCCTCTAAAGTGCTTCTTCGGAGTATCGTCAGGGAAATTCCTCGGATTCATAGTACGAAAGAATGGGATTAAGGTGTATCCCGCCAAAACAAAAGACATACTGGGGATGCCGTTTCCTACCAAGGAATTGAGAGGCTTCCAAGGACGGCTGGCACCCTCTGCCGCCTAGTCTGGTTGCCTTTGCTTCCTCAAGTGAGAGGCACACACCGTCGTTGACTCAGCGTGATATCTTTCCGACGGTTTGCTCTTGTTCTGAATGGTATTGAAGTTTGGTTCCAGAGCCGGTTACGGGCAGCCCCGGGACGACCGAAGGATGGTGGCCCTGCTTGGACTTCACGGTCCTAAGGAAGCGTGCAGGGAGGATACCCACAGTTATCCACACGGATTAGTCACCCGTTCTCTTCTCAGCCTGCTCCGCTGACAGGCTAGCTTCTGGGCGCTATGCTTCCCTCATCTGGGGGCGGATTTCCCCTCTCTCTATACCGGCGCTATTGTCTTTTCTAGTCTTGCCGTTGCCGTATATTGATAGGCCTTCTCCCGATCCTACTTGAGGCTGTTTAGCATAGAAGGACGTCCCTCGTCAGGGTGGGCTGCGTCCCGTAGGATTGGCTTAACTGGGCCCCTACTACCTCTTGCTTCCCCTTCAACTATACAAGCCGGACCCCTTCGACGTATAAGAGACGAATCGGCAGGCGGATTGGTCTTTGCGCCTTCTGGACGCGGCCATCTTTCCCTCCCACTATACACCTTGCTCAGATCTTCCCCGAGCGGATGGGCACTCGGCTTTCCTCCCCGCGCTGGCTCTTCCCCTGGCCGTCTCATTGCTACTGCTAGTTCTCTACTCTATAGTGACTCTGACTACTGGTTTACGGCTACTGCTACTACAGTTTCCCTATTACACTCTGACTATTGCACTCTTACTGTTCTCACTGAGACTGATATACTCTTAGTACTCTTCTCCCTATTACACTCTTAACGACTACTGGAACTCTACTCTCTTTTTACTCTTACACTGTTGACTGCTACTGCTCTTGCTTCCTTTTCTGTCACAACCCCTTCAAAGAGGGCATTCGATAGCAACCCCATCCCATCCATCTTATTCTTTTATCAAAGAAAGGCTATCGCTCATCTTGGTTCCGGCGTAAGTAATAAGGGTACAAAGGAAGAAAGAGAGTAATCTGAATGTGCAGCTGATTTCGATTGATTCTATTTCACCAACAAAGACTGGCACCGGGTAGACTAAAGTGAGAGCCCACGATAGGGGATCATTGTCTTCACCACCCCCGGTAACACCAGTCAAATCAGGTAAGGCAAAGCTGCTGTAGTCAGGGCAGTATATAAGGAAAGGAACTTAGTAGGATGCCGATAGAAGCTCCTGTTGGCGGGACACTGATTGATCAGCAAAAGACCTTACAAATAGAATTCGATTATTAATTTTGTTTAGGGCGGTAGTTACCAAGCTAAAAGCAGGTAAAACAAAACATCTTTTTGTTTTTGCGATTCCCCGATCATTTATCGATTTTCTGTCTTGTCTCCTGGTCCTGCTGCCTCGTGCTCCTCCACGGCTTTCTTTCCTGGCATCCTTTGTTGCTTGCTTTTGTTTGCTTTTTTATCATCGAATATTTGGTCCTGGAACTCGAATCTCGCTTTCTACCTTGGAAATAGTCGTACCGTTTGGCTCAGGTTACAGTACACTTTCTGGATCAGGGATAGCTACTGAACTTTTATACATATGCAAGGATGTAAGTAGCTATCTTCTTTTCCGCCGGTACACTGATGTTGGTCTGCCTGTAGTAAGAAGCTCACGAGGCCGGGTTAATACATGAGTGAGTGCCAGGTAATTATGGGTTCTGCCGCACCTGATTCCCGAGAAAGGGGAAAGCATCATATCAATGAAGGAATGCAAGTGTAGTTTTCACCAGATCTAATGTCTGATTTCGACCTTGATCTATTTGAAAGGAACTGGCTTGCTACCATTTTCCTGTTGGGAAGTAACCCTTCTAGAAAGAGTAGGCTACTGCTCAATCTGAAAGCAGTTAAAGAAAGACGGGATCTAAAGGAAGGCTATGAGAGCAGTTAGAGTGTAGCCATGTGCGAGCTGCTAGCCTTCTCGAAACGAAATTCTTCGATGCACCGGTAGACCTCATGTTCAGGCTGATAGGTTCTTTCCTATCCTGCTTAACTTAATAATATAAACTATCCGAAGTCAAGGAATTTGAAGAAGGCTCTTTGGCAGATTCTTTAGATCTGGATAGAGTCTTGCTCATTAAAGAGAGTTGTAGATTCCATTCCTAAGATCAAGATCAGGCGTCAGTGCCCTTCCCTTTTTTTATTCTATTAGTAAGGCGCTAAGGCTACAATTACAATCAAACTAAAGCAAGAAGCGAGAAAGTGTCTTTTGATTTTGATAAAGAAAGTGCTTTGATCCTGTGAGCAATCTAAGCCTCCCCGAAGGGGATTATTCGCTTGTAAGCATAGAATAGACTCAATTCCGATCGTGCAGCTAACCACTGCAAGTGACGGGGGGTGGCGCACTAACGGATCTTAAGCGGTCTGATAAGAAAGATGTGAATTCTGGTTGAACCGCATGAAGCGAGGCAACAATTGTAGTATAATATAGTACAGTAGTTGTTGGAGAAAGAAAGAGATCGGACGAAAATGGAAGACCAGGTGTACAAGCAGGACTAGGCTTATTGGCCTAATGCTTAACTTCTTCATGACTTCTCCGCTCGGTGAGGTTTATTCGGCTAGGAAATGAGGTCTCAGAGAACCTTATCTTACGCCCGGAAGAAGCCCTGTCCCATTTACCGCCTGGTTCAACCCCATATGTTCGCATCAGTACGTCGAGGCACCGAAGGTGATAAAACCCTCTTTTCTCGAACGAGTGATTCGATATAAATATCCTTATATTTTAAATTAACACGGAAAATTGTCCTCGCCAGAGTTCACGATCTAAAAAGGAAGTGTTGTAGGCGTGATTAAGATTGTAGTTAGCCTGCTGCCCGCTCGCTACTGTCCCTCTCGTAGTCCCCAAGTCCCACTCATCATTGGCCCCTACCCTCTTTGGTAATCAAAAAAAAGGAATCCTTTCAATCGAAAGAAGCGCTCTAGCTTTGAAGTACAGGAATGAGAATTGATCAGACTCAATAGAATTTGATCAATCCTTTTTTCTGTCGTTAAGGTGGAGAACTGAACCAAGAATTCTCTTTCTTTATCATCAATCGAATCACTGTTCGCGACCAAGGATTCTATTTTATCATCAATCCAATCACCGTTCACGTTTTTTCTTTTTCTTATCAATGAATAAATCTCTTTACTTGTATGACTTAGATGTCTCGTATTTCTCGAAAAAGTGATTCGATTGATGGGATTTGGTATGATACTTATGAGATCGATGAGATTGATATTAAAAAATTTCTTCTTAGAACGTATTGATTTAACCCCATAAGCGGGACCACCACCCCATAGCATGTTGCCGCCAGAAGCAGAACCCCGCATTTCTTCTAGAAAATCTCCTAATTGTTCCAGAGCAACTAGAAAGAGATTCTTTAACCAGAAAGAATTCAGTTCAGATGTAGGATACCTATCCAGAAGTTTTCGCAACTCAATCATGTATGATGGAATCATCAAAGATTTGACCTTTTCGAACTCTGTCTGTAACTCACTATAGGCTCGGGAAACAAAGAAAAGATGTGTACGAACGAGATATCCAGCAACAAGAAGAAGGAAAAGGATTGAATAGAGGAACTCCCGAACATTTGGCGATCTCAGATGTGTCGATATCAATGGTGGCTCATTATTTCGATGAATCATTTCTTCGGACATTGGAAGAACTTCCACTCCTTCTTCCCCCAAGGGAACTGCCTTCTTAGCGAAAAAGCATGTGTTAAGCATAACGTGAAAGGCGTGGCCCCAGTAGTGTTCGGAGATAGCGAAAGAAGAGCCTAGACAGTAGTGTCTCCGCTTGCAAAGCTGGTAACCTGATCGACTAAGAACCGATCTCAAGCTTGAGGAGCAAATGGGTGCTTTACTTGAAAGAAAGGCGTAATCGCATGCGCGCGCAAGAAGAGCGATCGAGGAACTGAATGAACTGGGGGCTACTTGGGCCTTAGATCTGGTCCGAGCGCATCTATTGGATCACGCTTGCATTTAGGAGTGATCAGTTCATCTTAATTCGAAATGAAAATATCGTAAGAGAAGAAAACCGTTGATCTAGTACGGGACCTCAACCGGTGGATCTGCCTTTCTTCGCGCATTTTCTGGCTCTGCAAAAAAACTGCGTAAAGTGAGATGTGTGATAGCTGGCATGGGACTGTTTACCAGCAGCTAATTGTGCATCGTGGTCTCTGTGTGTGAATCGTGTTCTAAAAGTGATAGGGTGCTGATAAGCGCTTCCCCTAATGCTACCAGCTTCCTCCACCGTCCGAGTCAGAGTCCTAGTCGGTATGGTGACAGCATATAGCGGCCGATTGGTCTGCGACACGCGCCTACCGTGGAAGCTCTCGCGACTGCTTTTTCCCACATTTGTTTGTGCATCTTTTTCCCATGCTTTTGTTTGTGCATCTTTTTCCCATGCCTTTCTTGGTTGGCCTAACCCAACCGGCAATTTTCGACAAGTCTTTTTGCTTAGAGCAAGCCTTCTTAAGATAAATTCCTCACCCGAAAAGCACTTCGCTTGCCTAAGGGCTAAATAAGAGAAATAGCAGTCAGTCTACAAAGGGAAAGGGAATAAGAATTTATTTTTAGTACTCAAAATAGGATGAGCGATCAAGTTCTAAACTACCTTATCAATTTAATCTCCGGCCTTGCCCTACCATCTTTTATTTTCATACTAGCCAGTTGGAGGGTTTCCAGGCTGCGAAATTTGACAATGGAAAACTACGTGGATCGGGTAGATGAATCAGTCGCGAACACGCTTAAGGAACAGCTTAGTACTAAGGTACTAAGCCCCTTATTTCAGAACAATGGTGTGGTGATGCCCCATGGGAGGACAGCGTATGATGTAATAGATACAATCGTACCTAATAACGATTGTCAACTGTTGTCCACGATATATGTCAATTTGGCACAGTATGGTGTCGACAGTCCCTATTACGTACAAGCCATAGAAATGGTTAATCAATGGGGGGGCGTGGGTTAATAAATGGTTAATCAATGGGGGGGCGTATTCCGATCAGTGGGGGGGCAGTCCAGATATATTCCGTTTTTTCTTTTGTCGGTATTGGAAAGGATCAAAGAACAGGCAGCGAACCAGACTATTTCGCTAGGGCAATGGGACTCAACCCGAAAGCACAGACATCTAATGGAAAGCGGTAGGACTAAGAGCTGTTTTGAAGATCCGACCTCATAACGGAAGGCCCACGTTATGTTATGTTATGTAGGGATTAAAGAGGGAGATTGGTCTCCAGACTACTTCAGGGCTGGAGTGAAGAGCCATGAAAGCACCTGCCAGAAACTGGTTAAAAAGGGGCCGAGAACTACATAGGTCTGAGACTCACTTCCTTGAAAAGAGGGAGAGAAGTTATGTAGGCTGTGACCGTTCAAGAAATGTAGCGGTTGCTCGACCGTTTCGGGTCAAAGAATCTATTAGTAGTATGCCTAGCCAGAAGACCGATGAGACTTACCAGAAGTGAAGCAAAGAAGAGAAATGAAAGTAGCTCTTAGAAAGGTAACTGAATGCGTATCCGGTGTTAAAGTTAGAAGAGTAACTGCTCTCGTAGTCGTTTCCGCTCTTCTCTGTTTTGAAGCAAAGAAGGAAGTGACTTGTTCAGCTGTAAACTCTGCTGTTCTTGTTTACGACTCTACTGCTATTGATGAATCCGCTGGGATTGTAATGCTTTCAAAGCTAAGCTATAAAGGCTAACTCTGAACTAAGTCCCAACAACGGCTAGCGAATAAACTGTAGGGCTTAAGGCAGCTTATGATCCGAGGGTAGGCAACTCAATAGAATAGATCGATGGGAGGAAACTAAAAAACTATGCCTCTAGAACCGTTAGGAGAAATAGACTGAATGAATGAAATCCCGTATGAGATTGACCCACTGAACTCACTTTCGTTTTAGGAAAAAGAAATCATCATAGCAAGGGGAGAGCCGCTTGGGAAAGGGATCGAACGATTGGTAGTTTGGTAGCCGGGCCACGTAGCGAAGATAGACCCATGAGCCCTAAAGAGAGAGTGTATTTCTTTCGCTCCTCTCCCTTAAGGTCGAGCTAACTCGGTCGATAACCCCTTTCCTTATTAGTTGAGACTCTGGCTGAAACGTCTTCCTTAGCCTCTTCTTCGGAATCTCTGTTTGAAACTCCGAACTTCTTTGTCGCCAGAACCAAATTCGTATTCCTTATTCATTTCCTTCCCCGGCCGACGGGATGCTTATTTATTCTTATTCTAGTAGGAAGCCTATAATGAGGAGGACGACAGACCCACTCACGATCTATGAAATTGAATGGGAAGTAGCCCGAGAAGTAATTTACTTTGGCTTCCATTCCCGAGTTGAAGACAGCTGATATTGATCCGCGCTTCCAGTTCCGGGATAGGCCAATCAATCCAGTTATCTGAGTTACCCTCGTCAATGCTCAACGATCGGGTTTTGAGGTTGCATATCATAAGGAGAACTATTCGGCTAAGAAGTCAGTCTTGGAGGGGTACTAATCCCTCTTTTATAGAGGGAAAGACTTTCCTTTCTAAGCTAAATAAAAGAGAAGTTACAGTACTAATGAAGTGAGAGAGAAGTCAACCTTCTTTGCCAAGGGACTGAACTATATGGCGCAAAAGCACCAACTCTGGCGAAGGGCTATCCATGAGATGAGTGCCCGTAAGTCGTTGAGTTAGTTATGTGCACCCATTTCTTTCTTTAGGGGGGCAGTGGAAGCTCGACTATAAAGGCTTTTGAGGGAAAGAAAAAAATAGATCAAGAACGAGTGGTATGCTTTCAATAGTCTTACGCAAAGAAAAAAGGGTATACGCTTGGGGTACGAGACTGACTAAACGGATTGGAAATGCAGTTCAGTTGAAGAAAGACTCTTCTTACGGGTAGGCTTAGAGATTGACTTCGATCTTAGGGAGTTCAGAAACCTACTTCTTTTATAGGAATAGGAGTGATTCCGGTACTGACTCGAGAAGAAAGAATGAAGCAGAGTAGCTGGAAAGGACGATTGATTGGCCATTAGCTTGACTGACTAAGACGGGGATGTGGGCATACCGGGTAATTCTCCTATCTTTGTTTGAGACTTCCTTAAGGCTAGCTTTAAAGGACATGGTTGCAGTCTACCTTCTTCCACAATGAAAGGGAACCCTCTTCCGCTATAGCATTTCAAATAAGTGCTTATTGAGTTCACGTAACTCAACCTGAAAAGGAAAGATTCAGACACTGAACACTAAGCCAATTTCCATAAACTACGTAAGACTGATGCCGTAGTAGATCAACCTTTTATCGTACTAGATCAACCTTTTTTCTTTATTATTACGATATTTATCTATCAGTTTAAAGGGATTCAACTCGCATAGCCTAAGGGGGAAGAGAGAGAGGTAAGGGTTATTATACCTTTCCCACGGACTTTCCTAGTGCAAGCATCCAAGAGAAAAAAGTGCTTCTGAAAGACCTTCCAATGGTCTGACTTCTCATAGTCCGTAAAGAGGTCATAAAGGGCTCGTAAATGTCCTTAAAATCAGAAGATTTACAAAAGACTATGGTATGGATTTTGAACATCGCATAGATAGATCATCTCGTTATACTTTCGAAGACCTAAGAATGCTTCTTCGGACCCTCTCCTTTCAGTCTCCGCCTTCCATCCTTGCCCGTGAATCTGCCACTTGTTTTCGAGTAGTTCTCTCTTTTCTTTTCTGCCCAAAGGGGGCAAAATGGAGTTAAGGTAGCGATGTGAGGCAGTGACTGTCAACCCGGGCCTATGAATAGAGGGAAGATCATTTCTACCAACAGTAAATAAAAAAGAAAGTCGAAGAAAGTAAGAAAGCATTCAGCAGGGCAGAAAGCGAATAGAAAATCTAAGACAAAGGGACAAGCCCAATGTGAAGTTCTTTATTTATACGAGTTTACCAGCTCAGGCTCTGGTATCGGCAGGTGGGGCTTTGTTTTGAAGAGGATTCACTCTATCTTCCGTCTTGTCTTGGAGTTTGACTACTGGATATCGACAAAAGCGCTTGACCGAGTTCTCCTTTGCTTAGCTACTGCTCATAGGTTTTTAATAAGAAATAAATATCGAATAGAAGAGTTCTGGTCCTCCAATTAAGCTAGCAGTTCGACATGCTTATAACTTGAAAATATCCCTTCTCGTTTTGGGGTTACACTAGCGCTAGGCGAACGTTCTGACCCAGCTACGCCCACTCCTTATCCCGAAATGGGCATTCACAATCCTGATTCTACCCGCTCCTCTGATCTTGATTGGTCATATATACTGACCAGATAATCTGTGCTTTAGTCGTAGGACAGGCACCCAGGTACCAGAACATAGGTCATAAACCTGTAAAAAATCATGTCTAGCTCGGAATAAACTTCAATCACACCAAAAGCGAAGGAATCGGAATATCCCTACTTCCCCTTACTGTCCTAAGCGGGGGAGAAGGATTCAAACCCTTGTGTGAAGGAGACAAAGTCGTTGACCATTAATCCGGTCTTTCGGAATCGAATGCCTGTTGGAGGAAGGATTGGAAGAAGGTTTAAGAATCCATTTCACATGAAAAGGTTGCATTATATATAATAAGGTGGTCTAGTTCTAGGTCAAATCCCTCGCTTCCTGTTATCGATAGGCATCAATCCAAGTCGCTTCGCTTCAAAAGCAAGAATTGAGATAGTCCTCTTTTGCCTGCCTGTTGGTTGCCAGCCAGCTTCAGCCCGAAACCCTGTGTCCTATAGTAGTTATTGAACGAGTCCCCAATGGAAGGGAAGGGCCGTAGTCTTCAGTCTACCCTTAACCGGAAAGAAAATCTCGTAAAGGAAGGTCTGACGTCACGAGAGCATACTTGATACATACGAGTAGTGAACAGGTATCGGGTTTGAAAGGCTCAATAGATAGGTGGTAAAAGGGACGAAGTGAAACTCTTTCATCAAAGACCAAACCTTGTTTTTGCTCGAAATCCAGTACATGCCCTTCTTAGTCGAGCGTTTTCCTCCCCTATCGCATTCTATTGAGTTTTTTCATACTAGTAGCAGTATAAGTGCCAGCTAAGGAAGAAAAGCCCTTTGAGTATGTGCAGCCGTCATCAAGTCTTTCTTTCCCGATAACTATCTATAACATCTAATTAAGTTTCCAACCCTGTTCTGAAGCCTTATGCGTACCCCGAGTGCAGATTTGGATGCATCTTTCAAGGCGACTCACTAACTATTTAAAGAAAGACCCTACTACTATCATCTACTTTCATATCTGAAACAGAGCTCCTTATGTATGAGAATAAATGATTATTACTGTTCAAGCCCATACCTTATTTAACTAATACATAACTTTTCCTAAATTTCTCCCTAAAACATGGAACATCACATATTCACTACCAAACCAGATTCAACTCTCTGGATTGGAGATTACAAAATAGAAAAATATTAAAATATCAGCTGCTGCCATAGAGTTCCTAGCAAAAAGTTCCATTAACTTCAACACTCCTCCTTGGAATTTTTGCTAGATACTCCAAGCATACTTCTAAGCTTATGAAATCTTGCCTTGGGAAGAGCTTTGGTCAGTATATCAGCAATCTGAACTTCTGAGCTGCAATAAACAAGTTTAACTTCTTTGTTCTTCTCAGCTTCTCTGATTGAATGAAACTTAACATTGATATGCTTTGTCTTTCCATGCTGAACTGGATTTTCAGCTATGGAAATTGCAGATTTGTTGTCACATCTGATCTCTGTGGCTTCATGTTGCTCTACTCCAAGGTCTTTAAGAATCTTTCTCAACCAAATAGCTTGGTTTGCTGCTGCAGCTGCTGCTACATACTCAGCTTCAGCAGTAGACTGAGCTACAACCTCTTGTTTTCTTGAAACCCATGAAAACATGCCTGACCCCAGTGAAAAACAATAGCCAGTTGTACTCTTCATGTCATCAATGCTTCCAGCCCAGTCACTATCCACAAATCCATTCAAGCTTCCATTCTTTGTTGATCTAAACCAGATTCCAAGTTGAGTTGTGCCTTTTAAATACCTCAACACTCTTTTTGCTGCTGCAAAATGAGTTTGTGATGGCTGTTGCATAAATCTGGAAAGAAGACTAGCTGAATACATTAAATCGGATCTTGTGGCAGTCAGATATAAGAGGCTTCCAATCAAACTTCTATAGCTTCTTGCATCTGCCATTTCATCACCATCTTCCTTAGAAAGCTTGGCATTCAAAACCAGTGGAGTTGGAACTGGTTTGCTATCTTGCATCTTGAATTTCTTCAGTATTTCCTGAGCATACTTTTGCTGACAAATGAAAATTCCATCCATGGACTGATGAACTTCAAGTCCTAGGAAATATTTCATATCACCAAGATCAGTCATCTCAAATTGCTTCTGCATTTCATTCTTGAAATTCATCAATTCTTCCATATTGTTTCCTGTCACCAGCAAATCATCTACATAAAGTGACACAACAAGAACATCATCATTGGAGAATCTCTTTACATATAGAGTTGCATCATTCTCACTCCTCCTGAAATTTTTGCTGCACAAATAGGAGTCTATCCTACTGTACCAGGCCCTAGGTGCCTGTTTTAATCCATATAGTGCCTTCTCCAATTTGTATACTTTATCTTCACTTCCTTGGACAATGAAGCCTTCAGGTTGAGCAACATAAATCTCCTCCTCAAGATAGCCATTTAAAAATGCTGATTTAACATCTAAATGGCAAATTTTCCACTTCAATTGAGCTGCTAGACCAATCAAAATTCGAATAGTGTCCATTCTTGCTACTGGTGCAAAAGTCTCAGTGAAATCAACTCCTGGCTGTTGAGAGTACCCCTTAACTACCAGCCTTGCTTTGTATTTGTTGATTGAACCATTGGGATTTAATTTCAGCCTGTACACCCATTTAACCCCAATAACTTGCTTGTTTTCTGGTTTATCAACTAACTTCCAGGTTTTGTTCTTCTCAATCATTGTTATTTCTTCCTTCATTGCTAACTTCCACTCTTCAACATCACAAGCATCTTCAAATGTGGAAGGCTCAACAATTGTTCTGCTGCATCTATGGTAAATTTAAGAAATTGGTCTAGTACCTCTAACAGCATACTCATCATCACTTTCAGATTCTGTTGCCAAATCTGAATTTGAACTTTTATCTTCAATAACTTTTGCAGGCCTCTCTTGAACCTGAGAATCATTCCAATCCCAATAAGCATCCTCATCCACCTTTACATCTCTGCTGACAAAAACCTTCCTTGTTTTAATGTTGAAAACTCTATAACCCTTAGATTGAGAGCTATAGCCAATCAAAATACACTTTTCAGCCTTTTCATCAAGCTTGTCCCTTTTTACATCTGGTATATGAGCATAACAAATGGAGCCAAAGATTTTCAAATGTTTGACTGAAGGCTTAAATCCACTCCAAGCTTCTAAAGGAGTCATACCATTCACAGCCCTTGTAGGAAGTCTATTTTGCAAGTAGACAGCAGTATTCACAGCCTCTGCCAAAAAGAACTTTGGCATTTTCTTCTCAAAAATCATGCACCTAGCCATCTCAAGTACTGATCTATTCTTCCTCTCTGACACACCGTTCTGTTGTGGAGAGTAGCTAACCGTTAACTGATGTTGAATTCCCAAGTCTTCACAAAACTGATTGAAATCACCAGATGTATATTCCTTCCCATTATCTGTTCTTAGAGTCTTCAATTTGCAGCCACTCTGAGCTTCAACAAGTGCTTTAAATTTTTTGAAGACAGAAAACACTTCAGACTTTTGCTTGAGAAAGTAGACCCAAGTCATTCTTGTGAAATCATCTATGAAAAGGATAAAATACTTGTTGTCACTGAGTGAAGGATTGCTCATTGGCCCGCAGACATCTGAATGGACCAATTCTAATTTTTCATTTGCTCTCCAAGCACCAGAAATGGGAAATGGCAATCTATGTTGCTTTCCTAACTGACAACTTTCACATACATCAGAACAAACTTCAATAACAGGTAAATCTCTAACAAGTCCCTTCCTTTGAGCAAACTGGATTGATGCCAAATTATAGTGACCAAGCCTCTTATGCCATAAAAAAGATTCATCATCATATTTACTGCTCCTACAAGCATGCAAGGAAATTTAATTCCAATTCAAAGGAAAACTTCTATTTTCCATAGACACATCAGCTAGTTCATTGCCATTAGGATCCACAATTACACAGTGATTATTTTTGAATGTCAAAGAATAGCCTTTTTGCATCATTTGACCCACACTCAACAAATTTTGATCTAAATCAGGCACTAGCAGAACATCTGAAATGAATTTTGTACCTGAAGAAGTATGAATGGCCACAGTACCTTTGCCTGTGATAGAAACTTTCTCTCCATTACCCATCTTGACTGATCCACTAACAGGCTCCAGATTGCTAAAAAATTCTGCTTTGCTGGTCATGTGTTGAGTGCAAGCACTATCAAGAAACCAGGATGCTTGATTTTCAGATCTACCCATCGTCATAGCCATGAATAAGTGCTCCTCCTTAACTTCTTTTTCAACAAAATTGACTTGCTGAGTCTGCTGCCCAGGTTGAGCTTGCTGTCCCTGCTGCTTCTGTCTACAGTATTTTTCAATATGACCAGTCCTTTTGCAAAATCTGCACTGCAAAGGAGGTGGAGTCTTTCCCTTGTACCAGCAGTCATTCTCATGATGACTTGTTCTTTTACAAGTTCCACAAGGTGGGAACCTGCTTTTCCTCCTTGTTTGCCTTCCAATTTCAGGCTGTTTGTTTTTTTCTGATTGATCATCAGCAAACTTCTTACTATCTTTTGAAGTAGATGGCTTGAGCTTCATCTTTGCTTGAAAGGCAGCCTCAACACTTCCTTCACTTCTAATATTTCTTCTGTGTTCTTGAGCTTCAAGAGCTCCAATTACCTCAGCCAAGGAAATAGTAGTAAGATCCTTGGAGTCTTCAAGAGAGGAAATTTTAGATTCAAACTTTTCTGGCAAACTAATCAAAACTTTCTCAACCACCTTCTGATCTGAGATGTCTTCTCCCATCAATCTCATATTTTTTACAACCTCCATCAGTCTGCTTGAATAATCTTTAATTGATTCTGTCTCCTTCTAATAATTTTGATTCCTCATTCGATCACTTGCGCTAACCCTGATTCTCCTCTTTCCTTTCCCTGGTTCGTTAAATAGAGTAGGGGGGCTCTAGCTTGACTTTAGCTTGAAGAGGAAACGAGTTTTCGTTCTGATCTGCTCCGGGGGTTGTTTCGGTTAGTTACAGGGGTGGTCAGTAGGTCTTTTCGATTCTAGCTCTGGAGAAGCGAACTTCAATCACAAAGATTTCACTACACTACTTATTACGTTTACGTCAAACATTCCTATTTCTACTTCTGACTCTCGCACGGATAGAGATGGAGGTCGGGATTCCCTTTCTCAAGGCTGCACCGCGGCAATTCAATGAGCGAGACCTGCACTCAATAGTAGAACAATGAAAGCAGTAGTGGCACTCCCCATACTTAGAGGGTCCGGGCCAGGCACTCCATATGTGTGTCGGTATTGATCTGAGCACTCGTGTAACTACTAATAAAGCTCGAGGGTTTACAGGGTGAGCGTTAGCGAACTTGTGGGAGTAGATCAGGTCTTTCTGAGTTATTGGCTACCGGTGTTACTTCTCTTGGTCAGGTCTAAAGGTCTAAGTGGAAGACCTTTTCTTACTCTTCAACTCCCGGTAATTTCTTCCTTTTTCTATCGAAAGAGAGTGAGTGCAAACCTTAAGGGGTCGTGAGCGAGAAATGAATCAGGCATCGGTCGTTCCAGCGGTAAGAGTCCTTCGGATGTTGAATGGTCTGGTCAACTCGTTCCGTTCCTGTGTAGAAAGGAAGTAACCCGTGGGTATCTTCTATTGATTAACGAACTGGGAATCAGAGCTCGCTCTTCCTTTGCTTTGGATCTTCGGTAACTGGAGCATCCATAATAAAGCGAGGTCTCTCCTGCAGCTTTGCCTTTTTTTCCACATACTAAGGGCCCCTCTCTTTTTCCTTATCGCCTTAGCGCAGACAGGAAAATCGGCATTTCGAAAACAATTAATAGAAGAAAGTTCCCATAATATTCAGGAAGGACGAAAGCCTGTCTCCTTCTATAGTTCGTCTGTAAGGCTTCATTCAGAAATGAAAGGGCCGCCTTTTCTGGGCGTAACCCCTGATTAACTGAAAGGTATTCCAGAGCGTCTCTTTCCTTGTATATCTTCGTAACCCATCATCTGGTCTTCGATGGCTCAAAGCGGGGTCTTGTGACCATGCCTTCCCGCTCCTTTTTCTGGTCGTTTTGGCCCCCTTGAAGGCATAGTCTTTCACCCGGGCGCAACCCTTCTTCTTTCCGAACTAAAAGGGGAGCGTTGGTTTGCTGTGTGGGTGGTAGGTCTTCCTTATTCAGTGGTCAGTGTTGGTAATGTTAGAGCGCCAAGCAGGAATGAAAGCGGTGCCCCTTCTATTAGACGTCGGACACTATTATTGTAGAATGTTAGGACTGGGTTGGAGCCTGCAGGGACTTCTTTACATAGCCGAACGGGCCTTTCTCTCTTTCTCTAGTGAAAGCGTTCGTAGAGGCCTTCTTATTTAGTGGCCAACCCGCGTAGATGGCTGGTTTAGTAATTTTTTTTTGGTCTCCTAGCTTCAAAGCGGTCTTCTTCTAATGACAGAGGCCTCCTATAATGGAGGAAGTTGCTATATGGAAAAGCTTCGTTCTCCCCCTGTTATGGGTCTGAGGGCATCGGCCTCCATTTGCGTGGGTTTTGGAAAGCAGACTTTTGATCCTTCATTTTTAAGGTTGGGGACTTATTCTACTGTAGAATATTAAGATCTTCCAGTGAGAAAGAGGAGCCCTCGTGTCCCTTCCTGAATCAGGCGTCAGTCTTTCTCATGTTCGAGGTCTCGGTCGTTCCTTGGCTAAGTCTGAAAGTCGGTCCTACCATTCTTCCATCTCCGTGTCCCACGTAAGAGAAGGGTCGTCTCTCTCCTTGTGAGAATTCGTATAGGCTATTCAAGACCTTGTGCTGAAGTGGCGTAACTGGCTCATGGAGTCTTTTTTTCTTTATCTTTAGTAAATCGTCTTCTTCGGTCATAGTAGGGCTAAGCCCAGAGGCTTCAACTGCAAGGCATCCCTAATCTTCTATTTTGATAAAAAGGATTGATTTTGTCCTCTCGACAGAAGGGCTGTGGTTTCTAAGTCGAGGCATTTCATCATTCACTGGTAGTGAGAGCTGAGCTTCCCTTTGTTCTTTGGTCCCAGGGCAAAAGCAGTCCTTGCGCCAACTGGTAGGGCGTCCTGTGAAGATGTTGAACCAGTCCAATCGGTAAAGGTAGAATTCCTTTCCTCATTATCAGACAAGCGGCTGGGAATGAAATGAGAGCGCCTCACTCCTTCTCTTTCTGTGATTCGGTCACGGTCACAAGTGAAGCTTCTGGAATGTCTGTCTTTCTTTCTCGTCAAACTGGCAGGAACCAAGCATTGATTTCATCCTGTCGACGTCTTTTTGGTAAGGACTGGATCCTTGTTATATCGATCGTACGAAGTTGGTATATCTCAATGCAATGCACGTAAAAACCTGGAATGGGTGAAACTTCATCTGTGGGTCTTCTAGTCGGTTTGTTAAAGGAGACTTAACCACCTGGATTTGAGCCCCTTTGTCGTAGTTCTCCAGTAACTTCGGCAGTGGTAGTGAGTCAAGGGTCAACTCCTTCTTCTTCGTCCAGTTTACTCATAAGGTCCAAGGGCCTCTGTCTTTCCTATGTCTCTGTGGAATAAGATCAAGATCAGACCTCCCCTTTGTCCTGATCAATGAGTGGGAAGCCTTAATTGACTAACTGGGAAGGTCTCTCGAGCGCCTCTTCTTCCTAATGGAGGTGTCGGGAGTGGCTAATAACCCCTGGGATTCTCGTATAGTGAAGTAGTCTTCGTCTCCTTAGGCTGAGCTGTCTCGATATTAATTTAGTGTACTGAGGCAGAACTTTCTTCTCCTAATGGTTTTTTAGTAGACTAAGGGAATGGTCCTGGGTCTTAGCAGTCATTTCCGTTATCGAATCTTAGCTCTCTGGATCCTCTAAACTGGCATCTTCTACTAAGAATAGTGGCCACCCCCTTTCCTAGCTGACCTCTGAAAAAGAAAAAGTCAAAGCAGCAGACCAGTAGTTCCATTATCCACCTTCAGAGACAGAAAAAAAGAATAAGAAAGGAGCGTAGCAGCCAGAAAGAAATCCCCTCTTCCGCTTAAGGCACCGAAGTCCCACAGCTAATATCAATAGCACCGTCTTCAATAGCAGTTGATTCAAGGGAAGTTCTTTCTAGAGCAGTAGAGCCTATTCTGTCTTGCTTTATGAATTAATTCCGCTGAGCCACTAAAAAGAGCTCTTTCGATTTCGAAAAAAGTGCAACACATGCCTGCACTATTTATCTAATAATGTGCCATTTCCTCTTGCTTTTTCAACCAAAAATACAGAGAAAATGAAACTTTTGAAATGCTTTTCGTAAGGCATGCGAATGCGAAAGATAACATTTGAAAGCTGAAGACTTTTATAGGTTAATATAGCGAGCTTAAGGTCTTTTGAAAGATAAGATAAACGCTATCTAAGGCCATTATTCCTGACCTTAGGAAGAAATGGAGTAAGATAAGGGGTGACTGCATGAGTCTTATAATCTTTCATTAAAGTTAAATAATTTTATATGGTAAACCTTTTAAAGAGTATATATTTATAAGTTATATATATAACTTATAAATAACCGGAGATTAAGGCATAAGTAATTAGTAAATTCAAAATACAATAAAGAAAGTACAATTCAGCAGCAGGAAAACCTACACTCCTCCTAACTTTCTTTAGTGACAAAAAGGAATGCATGTAGGCTATCAACGATCTTTATTTCAAGGAAAGTAGCACTAGAAAAGCAAATAGGGAGTACAATACGGAACTCCTTTATTTATGTAACTACATAAACTTCCACAACGGAAGAGACTGTAACTATTTTTTTCTTTCTTAGTCTCTCCGGTCGCCGAGGGTGACAGCCTGCACAATGAGCGCTCGCTGTTCATCTCGCAGCATTTGTAGTCTCGTCTCGAGGCGCATTATGTTTTCATTTGCCGCGCGCATGCGGTCTCCTACGACGGCAGGGCTCGCCGGACGCAGGTGCCTCAAAAAGGCTCTTAAGGCAAATCGGCGTTGACCCAGCTCATTCTCGATTTCCTGGATTTCTTGTGAAATTTGAAAAAGCCTTTCTGAAACTGCAAGAGCTGCCATACCGCGCTAATTATAAAAATTTTTTATTTTCTTTTAGAGCTCGAAGGCTTATCGAGTTTCTATTTATAGAGTAGAAGTAGAGTAATCCCGCCATGATTCAAGAATTTGATGACAGGCATAATCCTTACTAGTTTTCTGCAGTTGAGTACTATACATGCCTGTTTAATGAGCAAACTAACTACCTTGTGAAGCAAATACACCCTCAGAATCACACTGCCTGTGTGAACAACCTAACTAACTTTGCATAACCAGCTTCAACAGTTACGCCTAATCAATCACTGTTAGGATAAGCGAAATCGAAGAGGTTAGTTAGAAGGTAAGGATAGCATGATTAACTAGTTGCGGGTCTTTTGGATCATGGGCCACAGCTACTTGGGTAGAGACCGCTGAACATCATTTTGGCAGGCCGAGGCTATATTATATGGGCTTAGGCCTTTTGATGGCTGTCATCTAGCTAGGGCTATTTGAACTAGTTTAAAGACTTGCCCCTTCCATTGCTAAGAATGTTGCAAGCTTTTCCTTTCACCTTCTTGCCATTCTCAATTGACCCTCCAATAGGAAAGTAACTGGGAAGAGTGCTACCAATGGGGCAACTAAACTAAAAGGCATCGGCAATGGGGGGAAAGGGGAGTGGGTAAGCGGGCCCCTTTGCTTTACTTTATACTTAACTTGAAGTTCAGCTTACTTCAAATGAAGGATAAGAAATCGGCCGAATGATTGAAAGACTTATTTCTTATACTTAAAAGTTTTTTATTGCAGCAGAACAAGTCTAATACTCCACGGGTGAACGAATGATTTCAGATGCAGCGACCATGTATACTCCTTCTTAAGTTTAATTTCTTCTATAGCTTGAAGTCTCATCTCGCGATGCCTCTATTGAATTTGTTGTTCTAGACTCACCCCTCTTACCTGGGGCGCAGTCCTTCTTCCCATCTCCTTGGCACTAGTTGGCTTGGATTGGTTGATGTCAGAGAAGTGTCAGGTTCATAAGGGGAGAAAGACTCTAATGCTTTCATTCCTTGGCCTTTAATGCTTTCAGGCTTGCTTGCTTGTTCGTGACTATTCATCTTCTCTTGTAGCTCTGATCTTGGCCTTTGACCATTTATTAATGGTAACTGATCTTATTCATAGGCTACGATAGGCTACGCTCCTCCTTGCCATTCATAGTGGCTGCTACGCTCCTTGCCTTTAACCGAACAACCGGCCGTTAAAAGAAAGAGGGTTGACAACGTAAAATAGAAAAGTCAAGTTTTTAAAAATGTAATTTAATAAATTACATTTAATAAATTACATTTTTGTATATCTAAAGAGGTGTAATATTTTAAATGTAATTTTGGTATCAGCTAAGGAGGACTTACCAGTACACTTGATCTCGTGCCGTATAAGTGGCCGAGAGAGGAGCCCGTCATTGAAGAGCTCCATGATTAAGTCGACCTACACAGATAATGAGCTGGCAGTAGCTGCAGCTGCCATTGCTAGAGCACAGATGCAGCATGTTCTTGACAGGATGATCACAGAGGAGACCTTGGATGTTGATGGAGCTGAGGTCATATATGAAGTGGAACCGGAGGATTCAGAAGAGTTGCAGCTTCAGGACCTGGAACCTGCACCTGCAAAGCTTGATGACGTGCTTACAGGAGTACAGGATCCTCTAGAAGAAGTCAACCTTGGTACACCTGAGGAACCGAGGATCACCTATGTGAGCTCTCTGTTAAGAAAAGATTTGAAAAAGAAAATAGTAGACTTACTCCATGAGTTCAAAGACTGCTTCGCGTGGAATTACGACGAGATGCCTGGCTTACAAAGGAGCTTGGTGGAGCACAGGTTACCAATCAAGCCTGAGTTCAAGCCGCATCGTCAGTTACCTAGGAGAATGTCCGCCGAAGTAATCCTGAAAGTCAAAGAAGAAATTGAGAAGCTTTTGAAAGCTAAGTTCATTAGACCTACCAGGTATACACAGTGGCTGTCAAACATAGTACCTGTGATCAAGAAGAACGGGAAGCTTCGAGTCTGCATTGACTTCAGAGACTTGAACGTGGCCACGCCAAAGGATGTGTACGTGATGCCCATTGCAGACATGCTGATAGATGCGGCATCCAAGAATGAGTTGTTGTCATTCCTTGATGGCTTCTCAGGTTACAACCAGATCTTCATAGCTCCAGAGGATGTGTCCAAGACCGCCTTCAGGTGCCCAGGTTCCATTGGTACCTTCGAATGGCTGGTCATGCCTTTCGGTTTGAAGAACGCCGGAGCTACCTACCAGAGAGCTATGAACGCCATCTTTCATGACATGCTCGGTCGCTTCATGGAGGTGTACATCGACGACATAGTTGTGAAATCCAAAAAGTCAGATGATCATGTGGAACACCTGAGGAAAGGATTCCAGAGGATGAGGAAGCACCAGCTGAAGATCAATCCTCTCAAGTGTGCTTTCGGAGTTAAAGCTGGAAACTTTCTTGGATTCCTGGTTCATCAAAGAGGAATTGAAGTTGATCAGAACAAGGCTAAAGCAATTCTAGAGGCTAAGCCGCCCCAGAACAAGAAACAGTTGCAAAGATTCCTGGGACAGGTGAATTACCTGAGGCGGTTCATCTCCAACTTAGCTGGGCACCTTGGCACTAGGATGTGAAGCTGTGAACAAATAGTCTCTTGTCCCTTGTTAGACTGCTCTGGCTCGGTACTGTGTCGATTGGGTCATCTGGTTGTTCCATCCACTTGGTCTTCTTTGTACCGTACCCAGAGAAAGGAGAAGATCGAATTAGCTCTGCTAATGAATCGATATCTTCCAATCAGCTAAAAGCAGAAAATTACATAAATAAGGTATAGAGCACCCTACCCTGCTCAGAGTGAGCAAAAGCCCGAAAGCAGAGCTTGCATCACGCTCCAAGACTGAGCTAGCAGCCATAAAATAGAGAAATTGGATTACTAACTATATTGAATATGGATCGTTCCCTATCGGCATGCCGAATGGAAAGAACACCGCACTAAATATGTTCTTAAGGAGTAGGTCTTGCCTATCCCTCAAGACGAGTAGCCCACCCAGGCGAGTTATTTAAGATATTTTGTCAGCCTTCGGAGTTGCATTGGTAAGCCCTGTCATAGGCTGCCATTCGTTAATTCAGGTTAAATTGAAGTGCGCAGGTTTCCTATCTTTTCTTTTAGTGATTGCTGGCTTTTTCTTTCCAGAAGTACGAATTGAGGATTCTAGCTTTACCTTTTCTGCCGGCTCGAAGGGACCCTTTCACTTTGAACTTCGTGAGTGAGTAAGTCGTGTCACGCTCTGTCCAAAAGTAAGTAGTAAATGGGCTTGGTTCCTCCTATGTCTTAGTGTAATGCCGTCCAACTTCCTTGCCTTTGATTCGTCGCATCGCAGGAGCCCGACCAGCATCAATATATGGTAGACGTAGCTGTCATTTCTCCTTAATCCGCAGAGAAGAGCGCTGGCTCAAGGGCATGGACTGCTACAAAGGAGGGAAAGTCATTCATCGTAATAAATGATCGATTTCCGTCCGAGATAGAGAAATTGAAAAGGAATCGAAATCAAATCCTTGAGATTCGTCGATCAATCTCCATGAAGCCTTAGAAGAGGAGATGGGGAGGACAGGGTCTTCAGAGAATCGCCTATTTCTAAGAAAGAGTAAGAATCAAGGAAAGCACATTATGAATTTATTCATTTATTTGCCCTTGTAGTTCGGCAATTGCCGAAAAAATTACATAACAAAATGACACTAGCTAACCAACATTATTAGGAAGTTAGCAGGCTGGCTGAGGTAACTCTACTTGCCTAGCCAATCGTATCATTAACCGACGGTTCCAATCCGTCGCTTTTACCTATTCAACCAACCGCTCTCTTTCGAGGCAGCTAACTGATAGCCTGACTGTCCTATGTTGTATGTCCCTCCCTGGAATTGAAGGAAGTCCCGAATAAGAGATTAAGGCCAGAAGAAGAATCGGAAAGAGACCGTGCCCGGCAAGGGGTATGCTTAGATTCCCTTGTTTCAGCGCTAGGGCTAGGGTCAAAGAAGCCTTCCTACATCCGTTTATTCCATAGCCTATCGATCCAAGCCAGATCTGCAGCACTGTGTCTCCTTCCTGAAGGGGCAAAGGTTGAGCCACCAATCTTAGTACCCAGCAAATGATCAAAGCTGAAGCCATTATATGGTTTAACCCCAGCTTCCAACAACCCATCTCTAACCGATGATTACCAGTTCCTAAGCTCCGGACTAAACACAACTGCCTTCTCAACCCACTCGTACGACTCGTTCACAACTCTCAGGTCCCAATTGATACTCAATTTCTGATAGAATTCCTGGTCTTCTCTACTGTAAAAGCCGGCATTTATGACACTGCTGCCGCCGCGTTGGAGACCCCATTCTTGGATGTGAAGGCTTGGGCAGGGGAGTCAAATGTATCAGTTTTGCGATTTGAGGCCTACCAGTCTTGATACATATTGCTGTGAGTAACCATAGAAGAACTACACGAAGCCCACATCACCACATGTCAAGCATTAACTTCAACATTATCATCACAAGCAAAATTGTTCGCTTAGTTCTTATTTTTTCTTTTCTTTTTGAGGATTGAAGACCAAGTTTTTGGCTCTTGTTGACAAAGAAGGTCTAAAAGGCAAATTAACGCATTTGAAGGTAACCACCCTACTAGTATAGTAGAAAGACCTATCGGACCTGTGAAAGTCTCGTTTTTTGACTAAACTAAGAAAGACGGGCTTTGCTTTGCTGCGACGAGGATGCCCTTTTTTAATCAGCCAACGTCAAGACCTGCAACAGAGTCCTACCACGTTAATGGAGAGCACCCAACTTGCTTGTTGACACGTGAGGGGAAATAGGAATATGAGGTGGCAGGATTTCTCACTAGAGCCCTATGGTAGTGATGGTTGGTCCCACTACTCCTTCGAGTGCCTTTTGCGCTTAGCGTCGGAAAGAGGTGCTTCTACAGCGAAGGTGCTAAAACCTAAAACTAGGCGAACTTACTTCGGAAACTTAAACGAATCAATCTCCCCGCTTCTCCTATTCCATTAGTTGGTTCTGCAAAGAAGTAGGAGGATAACAATTCATTATGAGGTTCCATAGAGCTTTTGTCAGATGCCTGGTTACCATTCCTGAGTCAGACTTTGTGAAACTGGCCGGTCTTTACTTCGAATTGATAAATAAGTTTGAAGGCATAGTTTTCAATGACCTCTGAGAACTATCTGAAAGAGCCACTAGATATGAGACTAAGATAAGAGTTTCAGAGGAAGAAGAAAGTATATAGTACTCACACTGAGCCAGTAGACTCACTCTCGTTCGTTGCACCTCTAGATCAGTGGAGGTCGAAAACAACTTGATTGCATTGATAGCATTCAAAGCACGGAATCTCCCATCCCTAGATGAAGGAACGAAATCCCCGCCCTCAAGTGGTATACCCTTACCCTTGGTTAACCGACATGTGATATTTTATTTTATATATTGTCTCGGGGATGAAAGGAACTGAGAGAACAGAAGAACTTGATCTTAAACTTACATATGCTATTTGAATATCTGCTTTTTACTTTGAGGGCTGGTTTCAGGAAATGAGAGCATTGACATTCAATCTGGCATATTTTCTTACGAAATTGAGTTCTTAGGTCTCAAAGCCTGATTGATGTGTTGTAACATCCACTGACTAAAAGAACTACCCTTTGGTAAAAAAATCCCAGGTAAAGTCCATTTATGTTAAAATCTATAGTGTAGTGGCTGGTTCCTCTACAACTACATCATAAGAAGAAGGCAAAAGGAGAAGGTGAACCCGAAATCCGACCTGGCTGACTTGATTCTTTGTTGAGTTTGCCTATTTCCTTGTGTTCTACGCTTTAACTGGAACCTGTGCTTTTAGATTGACTTTACCACCCTAGGAGAAGGCAGGAGGAAAGCATTGGTTTCTGGCTAAGACATACGATCGATCAGGTGAAAAAGACTTCTAAGAAAGGCTTTTTCCCGCGAGTTGTCTTTCGCTTTCTTTTCGATGGCTTGCTCGCTTGGTTGTTTAATACATTTAATACAGTCAAAGTGAAGTGGTCCCTCATCTCGTTCTTGGGTGTTCACTCCATACCTTCCGGCAAAGCGGCTCTTCTCCGGAACCTTGCAGGGCATGCTATCCGCTTCAAAAGGACCAGTGACCCATTGGATTGGATCACTCCCCAATCTGGTGGTGATGAGACAAGGTTGACTGCTGGTATTCTATTGTGCTATCCATGGCATTCTCTCGCCCAGTGGCAACGAAACCGGGCTTTGAGTTGGTGAATACTACCTGGAAATAGCCCCATTGAGTAAGAGATGACCCTTTTCCAGCTCCGCCCGCGTACGTACCTATTACACATTACACAATCTCAAATTTCTCTTGAGTGAACTACTAGCAATTCTAAAAAAGAACGACTAGGGGAATGATTTAATAAATTTATAAGAGATAAGCTGTGATTGCTGTAGAAAAAGGCTATTCCTTCTCTTGTCACAAGAATAGCTCTTCTTTAGCGAAAGTCTTCTGATGTAGGCTTACTTTCTTACGTTCGTTCTTAGCCTGAGAACTAGGAGTTCAGCTTCAATCCCATTTGCTTTCTTTGGCGACTGTAGCCTTAGAGAGCCTTCCCTTACAGATGCGCTATTCCCCTCAAATCTCCTTATTAGCTTGTTAATTTATTAATTATCGGCTTTACCCGATCCTTCTTAGCGCTCTGTCGGTCCTTCAAAGATAGAGCTTGGAATGAGATTAGGTATCAAGCTTCGGATGACGGCTTTCAATCCCAGGCTTGGAAATCAAATTAGCGCGAGTAAGGTCTCCCAATAGATTCATCCCCGAGCTAAGCTAGTGTTGAAGTAAGAATGGGTCTGAGCTTTGAGAGTGAATAAGTCAGGGGCCAGGCCAAGAAGAAGGACTTAACTGCGCCCGAAAGCACAGCAAGGGAGGAGCGACGGTTAAAGGATTTCGGAGTTTTCCCGGCTCGAATAGTAGATAGAGCTAAAGCAGTGGCGCCATAGTCCCTTCGGAAGGGATAAACTACTAAAGCTTACAATTAGTAAGAAAAGGAGTGAACAGAGGGAGGAGCTATAACAACTATGATAGCAAAGGAAGGAGCTTCCGAAGTAAGGAAGCGACGATGACGATGCTGTCCTTTCCACCTTTCCACTTTCCCTCTTCTGTCAACAATCAAAAAGGGATATTACTCTGGAATTGCAATTGGATGCTTCCTCAACAGCAGCTTCTTCTCTTATTCACCATCAAATAGGGTAAGAGCTGCTCTTTACTCAAGAACGGCTAGTCTTGCAGCGGCAACTGGTTGCATCGAATGCTATGTCTATGTATGGCCCTTTGTATGATTCTGATGGCCTTTTGATGGTATGCCCCACGAATTGCATTCAGACCAATGATAGCTCTATTGATGAAAGTAGAGCGTAGTACTATGTAAAATAGAAAAGAGAGAATCTCCGTCAAGATCAGCTAAGAGACTCTCTTCAGAATCCACTGAATCCACACCACACGTCCTTAGGTCGATTAGCATTAGAAGACGAAAAAGAAAGCCCGATCGGAGACGTTGACATCGTCTGATTAATGGCATAGACTCCTTGGTCACCCCAATAGAGCTGCTAAGGAAGAGGGTCGAGCCATAACGGATCGATTCCAGTCACCGCTACGAGACATCAATCCTAACGGATTTGACCCTGAAATTGGATTAGACTAGACTTTTTCCAATAGTTGGATGAATCTAGACTTTCTTCCAATAGAATCTTAGTGAAAGAACGGACTGACGCCTTTTCCAATAGAAAGCTAAGAAATTCCCTTTTTTTTTCCCATTTCTCTATATGCTTAATTCAACTTCTATACCTAATGGGATGGGTAAAGAAGCCTTTAGCTAAGAACTAAGAAGCCTTTAGCTAATAAGAAGAGTTTCCCATTAGTTCTCCCTTGGGAAGAAGGAGTGGAATTGGGAATTCGCTTTCTTTGGGTTGAAAGCGTGTTGCAGGCTTGAAACTGCTTTTCCGACATTGAATGCTTCAATTGCATAAGAGAAGACAGGATAGAAATAGAAAATAGGGTCCTTGTTACCCTCCAAAGAAGAAGAGGAAGAGAGCTAGGATAAGAAGAAATGAGAAAAGAATCCCATTTCTACTACTTTATCTGCGCTCCTGGCGCGAGACCCTTTCGCATAGAATGGTATTCAGAGGGCCCATACTACCTGCCTAACCCCTCGCTCCCTCGGGGCCCCCTTTTCGGTTTTTCAATATGATATCCACATCCCCGTCCCCTTTTTCTCCGAGGGCTGGATAGTCTCAGTAGCTAGCAGTCAGAGTAGTAGAAGCATGAACATTAGTCTGCCACGCCGCGCACTCGTCCTCTTATTTTATCTATTGCTCCTACCCCGAAGCGCCCCCTCCCCTTTCAATCAGATCGATTCCAGTCACCGTCAAGGTTAGCCAAGTCCTTTCTAGCTTCTACCGCCCCTTCGGGAAAAGAGGAGGCTTTGCCGCTAGACCGAAGGTCCCCCCACTGGGTTAAGTACTTGCTAAACGTTCCATCTTCAACCTTGTTCTCAAGGTTGTTCAAAAGGGGAAGTCAAAGGCAAGCCAGCCAGTAGAAGTTCGAGTTTTCTTTTAGCCGCTATATACGCTATTTATCGCTCTACCTTGCTTCTGGTTCATTGAGGGGTTCAGGTTAAGAAGGGAAGAAAGAATCAATGCGGTTAGGAGCTAATCTGATTACTAGGGCCTCTGTCTCTTTCTAGCGCTTGAATGTCTCGCTAGCTCTGATCTTGGCCCTTCCCCTCACTCCCTCACTCGAAACTAAAAGCAACTAATCGCACCAAAAACCAACTACTCCCATCCGTGCCTGCTTTCAGACGCTCAGCTCGTCCTTCTTTCGAGGAACCCCAAAAATCATGACACTCGCCCTAAATGAGCTTGAATCGGTATCTTGTTTAGGGATAAACCCTAAAAAGGAAAGGAGGAAAAAGAGGAGGACGCCGATTTTCTTTAGACGATCGATACCGAAATGATGAAAGAACTCAAGCACCATCCCACGGTCTAGTTTACCCATAATCAAGAGGAGTAGAGGAACGGACTTTCTTCCTATGGGGAAGGAAAGGGTGAATTTGCATAGATATAGAGAAGAGAGGACCCACCTATGTAGTTTCTACTTAATTAATAGACTTAATAGAGAAGGGCTCTCGGTGAGAACTTAGATGTTATTTCAAGGGCTTTCAGACTAATGATAAGAACGGATCAGAGACCAGTTTCAAGATACGAGGCTCTGGAAGAGGGAAGAGAACAACCAATATGCAGAAACTGAGCCGATAGGCGATAACGAACCGCTTATCCCAGGCTGGTCCGTAGATCAGTCTCAGTGCGAGCGAGAAACCGTGGGAGTCGTATTCCAGGCCATTGTCAACGAAGAATGGGAGTTTTTCATAGGAGAGCCTTAAACGACGAGTGCGAATAGAGCACCGTGTTAGCGAAATCTTTCCGTATCTAAGGTCTTCGTCTTACGACTCCTATCAAGTAGATAACCAACCTTGCCGTATTCGCTCTTTTCTCTCTGGTCCCTCCCCTTTTGGGTAGTCTTTGACTTGGAGTTGTTGTCGGCAGGGAACCTTGCGCTTCTATTAAGAAAAGTACTACCTTGCTGGTCATCAACTGAATATAAAGCTTGAGTAAGTGCAGCATCAAAGCCTTAACGTAGTCTTTATACTAACTCTACCCCACAGCCCATCTGAGAGTTTTTCCTTCTGAGCAGAGAGCTGAAAAACCAATAGGAAGCGGTCATGACTAAGCGAATGAATATAAAGTAGCGAACGTTAGCCCATGAAACTTAACAGAAATGCATTAAAGCGATACCGAACGGGCAAGATGAGCCGTAAGGCTTGACGAAGTCTTGTGAGCTATAGAGTCGAAGTATAGTTGACTGACCTAGGGGCACAATCATCCTATCGGTTCACCTGTAAGATCTCTACCCGTTAGCCTGAGACTCACCTGGGAATCTCCCACCAGCAAATACTATTGTTCTTTTGAAACTTCCATTTTGGATGGGACCTTCTTAATGTTAAGAACATTGCTTCTGGGCTGTGAAAGACAGGTTTAGATTGGCTCATTCTCAATAGCTTTCTTCCTTCAATTGTAAAAAGAAAAAGGGACCGGGCTAATGAGACTAGCTAAACAACTGAGAGAGATGCCATTCTTCTCTTATGATATTTCGTCTAAGAAAGAAGTAGTCCCTTCTAGAGCAAGATGAAGGATAGATGGGATTCATATGCTGTAGCGGATGAAACTTCGGCATCTTTGGATAATTAAGCTTACTATTCTTCCCTACCTTCTCCTCTCAGATGCTAAGAATCGTCTGTTGCAAGAATACAGGGTTACAGAAGTAGGCATAGAGTAGTAGAGGTCTTTACTTTTTCGCATAGCCGTTCTGGCTGTTCTGTCTATTAGTGGTGAAAGCGGAATCACAACTGTGCTTAAATACCTATAAGACCGAGTCTAGCATAAAGCAAGTAGTCCTATTGCTTCCAATAGCTAGGAAGCTGAGACTGTACCAATTTCGTATGTAGCAAGAAAAGCTTCACTTCTGTCTGCTCTAAAGTCAAGGAATTGTCCACAGATTCGGTGATTTAGGAGTGAAAGAAAGAACCCGGTATTTACATAAGAAAGTGTCTTTTTCCTCCTATCCTACTAGACCACTTTACTAATTTTCCATTTTTCTGGTGGAATTCATCGCACCATTGTTCTGCTCACTCCATGCTCGTATTCGTTTCTGGCAACAGAGCCTTTTCTTTATATTCCATCTTTCTGCAGGGAACTGGCCTCACAGAGCATCATAGTCAGCACGAGAGCCCCAAATAGAGTACCCACGGTAGCTTTGCTTATTACAGGAGAACGTGCCCCTTCATGCAAAGGATCTCCTCAAATAATTATTATCGAAGGTAAAGAATAATCCCAAGTTTGACGAAATAATAAGATAGAAATAATATAACACAATGGGCATCAACCAATCTTCCCTATCAAGTATACATTCTACCATTCTCAATTGACCCTCCAAGAGGTTAGTCTGAAGAAAAGATTCAGCACAGATTTTTTTCCTAATTTGATCCCTACTCCCAAAGCATAAAAGGCTTTCCGCTCAACAATAAACAACATTGCTATGATGGTGGTGCCAGCGGCTAATGTTGTAAGATCCTTGCAAAAGCAGGAGCCATGATGGCCAGGTTTTGGCTTGTTTGAGACAAGACCATACCCTCTCATTAGGTGCCCTACTTGCTTTACGAGAGATCAAAACAACCGGTTAGTCAATGTAGCATAGTCGTTAACGGTAACTAGTAGTATGGAAACCTCCTCGACACCAAGGTAATCTTGATTTTTTGAAATGATGGCTGATTGTCCTATTGGCGGATAACTTGCATTTCTGGTTTCATGAGTGCACATTTTGTCTTGTTTTTAACTTCTGGGAGTTTTTGGAATTATTTCAAGTCTTTGAAATAGATCCCAGCGTTAATAATCGTTTTGGAGAATCCACCAGTAAGTAAGATGATCATGGATCACCCTCAATAATAAGTGATTTGGAACGTTGCTTTCTGGTCTTGAGTTGAGGGAGTAGATTCTGATAAAGTCTGGGTGGAGTCATAGGCATAAGCCTCTCCGCTGGATGCTGAATCTCCTTCACGGGCGAAGATTCCCTTAACGGGTGAAGTTCTTCCTTTTCATTCATCTCATAGCTCGAAAGCTCATTCTTGTTTTGAGGGCAGTAGTGGGAATCGTGTAAAAGCACTTCCTTATGGCTGAAGCTTGGCAAACACCTGTTGTGGGATGGATTCGTTTCCCGAACATGTGTACTATCAGGAAATCCTTAGGTCCATTGGAAACCTGATAGGACGTACTGTTCGTATTGATTACCATACTCAACAGGCGGAGAGAGGGAAGTTTGCGTCAGTTGCTGTAGAGATTGACCTTTCAAAACTCCTAGAAAACAAGTTCTTTATTGATGGTGAATGGCAAAGAATTGAGTATTCAGGCTTACCGCAAATATGCTTCACCTGTGGTAGGGCAGGTCATAACATGGCCTTCTGCCCTAACAAGCCATGTAGGCCAGATCAGGAGACACCAGGGGCTTCAGAAAGCCCACCACAGGCTGCTCCGGTCACCGGAGATTCTGGCATAACTGCGAATACGAACAAGTCCTATGGCGAGTGGATGCACGCGCCAAGGAGACAACTCCGACACAGGGACACTACCTAAGACACCACTACGAAAAAAAGTACTCAAACTATCACGATACAGATGACCAAGTGGGCTCTGATCTGGTGCTGAGTCGCGTTGTGCCTATTCCCCGAGAAGCAAGCCTTTTCTTTCTCTCCTTCGCTCTTTATAGCAACTAGTGAAATGTAAGCTAGATTGCCCCTTGGCTTTGGGTTGGGATACGTTGAATCCGTTCTGCTTAGTTCTATTTTCACTACTCCTTGCCCCTGCCCTTTCATCTTTCTATCCGGCTAGAGAGTTGGATAGATGTTTTGGCTTTATCCTTTCTCGGGTTCCTAGCCCAAAGCTTCTAGAGACAATTCCTATTGAGTTGTCTTCACTCAGGTATTCAGTTTCACTAACACGAGACAAGTCGGAAAAATTGGCTGACTTTTAGGCAAAGCCCATGGTAGAACTTGAATCTGAGTCTCTTTCACTCAAAGAAGACCGAAGAAATTCATCGAGAAGGCGAAAGAAGGAATCCAAGCCAGGAATCTGCGAACAAGAGCATGGAAAGTAAGACTACTACTTCTTCTTCTCCCGATCGTCGTTACTGATAGGTTCTCCCTTCTTCTACTCGGAAATAGCGGGGTTGGTAGACCTGGAATGAAAGGAGAAGTGCGATTCTTGCCTTCGAACCGACCAAGTCCAACTCCTTCATACTCGAATATATCGGCCCGATTCCTAGAGCTTGCCCAGTAGCATATAAATTTTTAATTTCCTTTGTTGAGCTCTTTCATACCGCTCTTCTATCTACGGGACTGCTAGCATCCATGCAAGATCTGGCTTTTATCGTATAGAAAGGGAATTGGTGGCCACGCTTTTTTCCATTGTTCCGGGTGGAGAAAGTGTAGAATGGGTAGGAGGTTTAATCTATTTATATAGATCTGGCCGTATACAATGTCCAGGGTACCGAACCCTCTAAAGAAAGGAATTGCACTATTTATTATAGGTATAGGGAGAAGTAAGTCAACTAGATGCCGGAGCTGCTACAATTGCTTTAAACAAAAAAGACTTTTGTCAGAATTGGTTTGGTTTAGTCCTCGTCTCAATCCATATGCTTTGGTGGGGAATAATAAACATCCGATTATGATCCACATAATCAGCTCATTTATGTCCTTCCAGATTGGCCGGGGGTGCCATAATATAAAATGGCTCTTTCCGAATATGATGTCATTTTTTATGCCTAAAGTAAGAGTGAAGACGCATTGGCTGGCTAAGCTGGGACAACCTTTCTTTCGTTCGGGTTTTCTTCCATCTGCCTTTACGAAAGCCAATTATGCGTGGCGCTTAAGAGGAAGGCGTCACTTACTGTACTACTATCGGTTTTTTTCCGCAGGTTGAAGAACAAGAAAGCTATTCTCCGGTCTCTAGGAGTTCAAACAGCTTCTAATCGTATTCGGTGAAATAAGATTCTAAGATTCTAGGTTCTTTTTGGAAACTTGCTACTAGTTCTAAGCTTGCAGCTCAACTCAAGAGCAAGGTAAGGCGCGCGTAAGCATCAAAGCCCATAGCGCGATAGGTTGCTTTTACTATTACAACAGGACTGGCTTCCTTTGGGGCTCTTTTTTAGCCCACCTGAAAGTGCCAATACGGGACCTTGTGCCTTAGCACACATGCTCTTTCTCTTCCTATTCCTGTCCTCCTTGATTATTTGATTAAGCCTTGTTGATCTTCAATCTATCGCTTGTTCTCCTTGCGAGGTGGAACCACGCTATACTTTACTTCCAGTGGGCTATTTACATATAAGACGAATAATGTAAGCTTATGTCACACTCTGGTACTTCGGTAATCTTGGGGTGTTAAGGATTGAGAAAAAGTCGCCCCCGCCTGTCGATGGTCGATGAGGGAAGTCATCCTCAAGCCCTATTTCCGCTTCTATTTTAGGTATAACAAGGGGGACAGCAAAAGCAGCCAGCGGCTGCGATTAGAGATCACCTTCTCTTTCATCAAAAACTACGTAAACTGCACTGTGGGAAAGACAGATTGTCTTCCGGTCGAGGCATACTATGCTAAGTGAATCTCTTAGTGGTTGACTTCTTTTGAACAGATCCACGCGCTGTATCTTCCATATGTTACCTGCTTCACCTGAAAACCCCTATGAAATAACGCAAACCCTGTTGGTTTCACAACCTAGGGCAGAAAGCGAAAGGCTAAGGGAGGGTATGGGACTAAAGGTAAGGGTATTTCCCTAGTCATAGCATGGTCGAAGAGCTGGGTTTCAAGGGGGTCTGGTACTACTGACTTGACAACTGGCCTTGCCTATTGTGTATGTATAGTGGACACGAGCAAAGTTGTGAGCAGCATATTCCTAGCCTGTTCAGGCCGAAAGGGAAGGTTGATCGAAGGATTTCCATAAAGCTTAAAAGACAGCTAGCTTAGGCGCAAGACAATCCTCAGACGATATGAATTGGATTGGATCTCTCTTTTATACGCCATTTATATTATAGGGTCACCTTCTTTAATGACCTACTGACACTTCACTTTTTGAACAAGCATGGAAAGACACTGTCAAAGACTCTCTATCCCAGGCAAGAAAGAGACAAAGTCCCGCGCTATAAGTTCCTCGGATTGAATTCTCGTTCCGAGATCTTGATAAGGGCAAGATCCTAGGGGTGGTCGCCAACGGCCGACAAGCAAGAAAGCGGCATAGGGTAGTGGACTGACCAATACCAGTCTATATCGTGCTGTCGCTATCGACGGCTGAAGGATGAGTATAAAGACTGAGGCAAAAAGAATGAATTTGACCATCTCCTTTTTGAAAAGCTAAAAGAAAGATCACAGGAACTTAGTCTTTTACTTCCTCCTATACCAGATCAAAAGAGAAAAGCCCTTTAGCGGCTGAGAAAAAAACGGGGACTGATTCCAAAATCAATTATTTAGACACAACAAACAGGAGAGGAGAGCTTGTTGACATATCTTTCTTTTTACCAGCTGCTCAGGAAGCCAACAACCAAAAGTCGTTTTTAGAGCAAAGAGTCTCCCTTCGATTCGTGCAAGGAGGAAAACTTATTATCGGGTTGGGAGGGGGAAGGAAGAAATTTTCCTTCCCAACTAAAAGCTCTTTTTCTGACTTTGATAAGCAAACTGATAGCATTTACGGGTCAGGGATCCGTCTTTTGAGTAAAGGGCTCACATTCGAGGAGGACAAGAGAAAGAGAAGACATCACATAACGAACCCTTTTTAAGTTAAAGCTAGGGATTTCGCATAGAAGGTTGGTTGCTTAGTCTTGGTGGGGGAGTAGGTCTTGAGTGAATCACTAGAGAATCGTCCTAGCTGTTACACTAGGAAGAGTCTATAACACCTATAGGTCCAATATCCCGATTGGTGGTGCTGGATTTAAACAACTGGCTGTACTCAGTCATCGCAGGAAGGCGCACTTCGAGCGGCTTTGTCCTATGTAGACCAAAGAAAGGCTTCCTCTCTTTGGATTGGTAGGGGTCTGCCTCTTCTCTTAACCCTTATATTCGTGCTGTCATTATATTATTTACTATCTCCGTCAGAAGATGAGACCGCGAGAGCTGTCTTTGATTCCAGAGGTGTTTTCATCCTGGGATGAAGGATTTTCTTGAGTGGTCTATCTTTAGCTTGAGTGTGTGGCTTATGGATTGGCTGCAGTACCACTTTACTGCGCTTTCCCCCTTCCTTTATTTGAGTCTTGGTCTTGCGTATGGCATGTCTGACTGATTGACCTCTAAGAATTAGTAAGGCAAGGAAGCTTTCTAAGCTGCTAGTTTCGTGAGCTCTTATTGCTCTAGTTAGCGTATAAGATCTTCTTCTACGACCTCCAAATCGAATAATAGGTTAGAATAGAAGGACCTTAATTCCTATGTTATTGCCTTCGTTTCCCTTCGGGTTCAAGCTATGAATGTCTTTCTCGACCGTGTTTTTTCGCTAGCTTTTGTTTTGTTTTCTCCTAAGGAGGAGTTGAATCTAGTGAGAGAAATACACGTGAAGCAATAACTGTTTTCTTTTTCATCTCGATTTTGTGTGAAGCATGAATGAGAAAGGTACGGACTTAGCGAAACCTTGATCTCCCAGAATCCAGGCGCATAACAGCAGAGTCGTATCCTGCCGGGCTTTTATCGTCAGCTAGACATAGTTCCCATCTCTCTTCTCTCAAGCCCTTTAGTTGCCTGTCAGGTCTGGGTGAAAGGTCCTTACTAAGGTTGGATTCGGACGTTGGGGTTTTGTCCTGCTAATAGCTACTTGAATAAGATCAGTGGACACTTCGGTTAGGATCGGTCAGTTGCACAACTTCATCAGAGGTTAGTGCCTTCGGGTCCAAAAAGGGTGGCTAGGCCTTGCGCCTATTGAAAGAAAGTCGCCTCCTCCCTATATGGGGAGGATCAGCACTTCACACTATAACCTTCACGTCAAAAGAGTCAAAAGATAATAAAAGTTGCGCATCCTTCTAATCCACAGACAGCTTCCAGTCATCCGTCGTTGAAACAGTTTCAGCAAAGCAAACGAATAAGGCTAACTGAACTACGTCGCGAACCGAAGGAAGAGGAAGAATGTTATCTCTTCAAATCGAATTTGGCATTTTATAAAAGCTAATAAATGTGTGGACAATCAGAGGAAGCTCAGGGCTGGGCGACCCTTTGCTTGTCGTTGTGCTATAAACTGTAGATGAGCTTAGTCACCCTCACCGTGTCAGCATTAAGCGTATGAATCTCTGATAGACAGCAAGGATAGCCCACAGGGAAGACCCGACTCATACGCGTGGTTCAATATCGTTGCCCACTATTCTGGTCAGTCGGTTTTTGTAATTCATCCTAAATTTAGGACGACATCTTCGGTTCACCGAGACTCCTAAGAGACTACAGGACCTGTGACGGCGGGGCAAAGAAGCGGGAATAAGACTTTAATGAGGCACCAAATCCCGATAGGCGGAGAAGGGGCGAATCCAAGTTCATATTCCTCTTACTAGAGCCATTGAGCAGCGGAGAAAGGACGAAAGTAGGTGGTGGGCCCTAGCGATCTCTAAACCCACGAATGGAAGCTCAAGAGATAGAACGCATTCCCTCGATCGCGAGTAGATCTATAATGGGAAAGCTCCAAGGCCGTTTATAAAAAGAGTAAAGGGTGCTTAAAATATCATAAATTGAACCCATTAACGGCCTAGAAATCTCTTTCGATTTACCCGCTCTGATACTCATACGTGCCAAAGAGACTTCCTTCCCTTACCCTCACATGCATTAGGTGCCTAGCCCTTGCACATGAAGGCCTTCTCTCTAGCCTGAAGCGGGCGATTCGATTACTCGAGATAATATAAGTGAATACCGGACAATTTCCTTTAATTAAATGGACTCGGCTGTTTTGAAGTTTTGAAGAAAAGTAGGTTGCTGTAAAAGGAAGTGAATCAATAGGATTTTTGGACAAATGGCACAGAGGAAGAGAATTCTTAGTTGAATAAATGCTGCATCCAGATTCGGTTAGTGTTCATGCCCGTAGAGAACTTTTTCTAGCAAGCACGGAATGAGTGAGAGCTCAAAGCGTAGAGGAAATTCCTTCTCTTATCCAACTAGAAAGATCGTAAGATAAGAGAAGAAAGCGTCTGTTCACGTCAGGCAATGTAATTAAAGAAGCCGAAAGATAAGAAGAAGAAGGGACCAGGCAAATAAGGAGTAATGCAAACGGGGCAATTACATCAACTGATACGAATCCTCGCTTGGTCCGGTGGTAACAAGGCTAAAGGTAACTCCCTTAGCCGAATAAAGGAATAAAGAAAGCCCATAATGGAATAGCCGACCGGGAAAGATCTCTGAACAACTTGCAGGAAGAGGTTGAGAAGAAGACAATGAATGGAATGGTCCGGCAGTCGCTATAAAATATCGCCTTTATTTATTATACTTAAATTCAAAAATGAGGTTAGAACATGTTGTTATGTAATTTTTCTCAGTTGGTTAGCTATTGTCATTTTCCTTCTTCTTATCTTTTCA